>NW_027207707.1:0-133390 GCF_963455315.2 Globicephala melas
GAGGGTACGACAACGCTCTAGGGGGAGCGTACGTGTGAGGGCGCGGGTTAGTGTCAGCGTACGGGTTAGGATTAGGGGACGGCTGAGGGTCAGGCTTCGGGGAAGTGTTAGGGTTAGGGTTCGGGCTAGGGTTAGGTTTAGGGGACGGGGACGGTTTAGGGTCCAGGTGAGGGTACGACAACGCTCTAGGGGGAGCGTACGTGTGAGGGCGCGGGTTAGTGTCAGCGTACGGGTTAGGATTAGGGGACGGCTGAGGGTCAGGCTTCGGGGAAGGGTAGGGTTAGGGTTCGGGCTAGGGTTAGGGTTAGGGGACGGGGACGGTTTAGGGTCCAGGTGAGGGTACGACAACGCTCTAGGGAGAGCGTACGTGTGAGGGCGCGGGTTAGTGTCAGCGTACGGGTTAGGATTAGGGGACGGCTGAGGGTCAGGCTTCGGGGAAGGGGTAGGGTTAGGCTTCGGGCTAGGGTTAGGGTTAGGGGACGGGGACGGTTTAGGGTCCAGGTGAGGGTACGACAACGCTCTAGGGGGAGCGTACGTGTGAGGGCGCGGGTTAGTGTCAGCGTACGGGTTAGGATTAGGGGACGGCTGAGGGTCAGGCTTCGGGGAAGGGTTAGGGTTAGGGTTCGGGCTAGGGTTAGGGTTAGGGGACGGGGACGGTTTAGGGTCCAGGTGAGGGTACGACAACGCTCTAGGGGGAGCGTACGTGTGAGGGCGCGGGTTAGTGTCAGCGTACGGGTTAGGATTAGGGGACGGCTGAGGGTCAGGCTTCGGGGAAGGGTTAGGGTTAGGGTTCGTGCTAGGGTTAGGGTTAGGGGACGGGGACGGTTTAGGGTCCAGGTGAGGGTACGACAACGCTCTAGGGGGAGCGTACGTGTGAGGGCGCGGGTTAGTGTCAGCGTACGGGTTAGGATTAGGGGACGGCTGAGGGTCAGGCTTCGGGGAAGGGGTAGGGTTAGGGTTCGGGCTAGGGTTAGGGTTAGGGGACGGGGACGGTTTAGGGTCCAGGTGAGGGTACGACAACGCTCTAGGGGGAGCGTACGTGTGAGGGCGCGGGTTAGTGTCAGCGTACGGGTTAGGATTAGGGGACGGCTGAGGGTCAGGCTTCGGGGAAGGGGTAGGGTTAGGCTTCGGGCTAGGGTTAGGGTTAGGGGACGGGGACGGTTTAGGGTCCAGGTGAGGGTACGACAACGCTCTAGGGGGAGCGTACGTGTGAGGGCGCGGGTTAGTGTCAGCGTACGGGTTAGGATTAGGGGACGGCTGAGGGTCAGGCTTCGGGGAAGGGGTAGGGTTAGGGTTCGGGCTAGGGTTAGGGTTAGGGGACGGGGACGGTTTAGGGTCCAGGTGAGGGTACGACAACGCTCTAGGGGGAGCGTACGTGTGAGGGCGCGGGTTAGTGTCAGCGTACGGGTTAGGATTAGGGGACGGCTGAGGGTCAGGCTTCGGGGAAGGGGTAGGGTTAGGGTTCGGGCTAGGGTTAGGGTTAGGGGACGGGGACGGTTTAGGGTCCAGGTGAGGGTACGACAACGCTCTAGGGGAGCGTACGTGTGAGGGCGCGGGTTAGTGTCAGCGTACGGGTTAGGATTAGGGGACGGCTGAGGGTCAGGCTTCGGGGAAGGGGTAGGGTTAGGGTTCGGGCTAGGGTTAGGGTTAGGGGACGGGGACGGTTTAGGGTCCAGGTGAGGGTACGACAACGCTCTAGGGGGAGCGTACGTGTGAGGGCGCGGGTTAGTGTCAGCGTACGGGTTAGGATTAGGGGACGGCTGAGGGTCAGGCTTCGGGGAAGGGTTAGGGTTAGGGTTCGGGCTAGGGTTAGGGTTAGGGGACGGGGACGGTTTAGGGTCCAGGTGAGGGTACGACAACGCTCTAGGGGGAGCGTACGTGTGAGGGCGCGGGTTAGTGTCAGCGTACGGGTTAGGATTAGGGGACGGCTGAGGGTCAGGCTTCGGGGAAGGGGTAGGGTTAGGGTTCGGGCTAGGGTTAGGGTTAGGGGACGGGGACGGTTTAGGGTCCAGGTGAGGGTACGACAACGCTCTAGGGGGAGCGTACGTGTGAGGGCGCGGGTTAGTGTCAGCGTACGGGTTAGGATTAGGGGACGGCTGAGGGTCAGGCTTCGGGGAAGGGTTAGGGTTAGGGTTCGGGCTAGGGTTAGGGTTAGGGGACGGGGACGGTTTAGGGTCCAGGTGAGGGTACGACAACGCTCTAGGGGGAGCGTACGTGTGAGGGCGCGGGTTAGTGTCAGCGTACGGGTTAGGATTAGGGGACGGCTGAGGGTCAGGCTTCGGGGAAGGGTTAGGGTTAGGGTTCGGGCTAGGGTTAGGGTTAGGGGACGGGGACGGTTTAGGGTCCAGGTGAGGGTACGACAACGCTCTAGGGGGAGCGTACGTGTGAGGGCGTGGGTTAGTGTCAGCGTACGGGTTAGGATTAGGGGACGGCTGAGGGTCAGGCTTCGGGGAAGGGTTAGGGTTAGGGTTCGGGCTAGGGTTAGGGTTAGGGGACGGGGACGGTTTAGGGTCCAGGTGAGGGTACGACAACGCTCTAGGGGGAGCGTACGTGTGAGGGCGCGGGTTAGTGTCAGCGTACGGGTTAGGATTAGGGGACGGCTGAGGGTCAGGCTTCGGGGAAGGGGTAGGGTTAGGGTTCGGGCTAGGGTTAGGGTTAGGGGACGGGGACGGTTTAGGGTCCAGGTGAGGGTACGACAACGCTCTAGGGGGAGCGTACGTGTGAGGGCGCGGGTTAGTGTCAGCGTACGGGTTAGGTTTAGGGGACGGCTGAGGGTCAGGCTTCGGGGAAGGGGTAGGGTTAGGGTTCGGGCTAGGGTTAGGGTTAGGGGACGGGGACGGTTTAGGGTCCAGGTGAGGGTACGACAACGCTCTAGGGGGAGCGTACGTGTGAGGGCGCGGGTTAGTGTCAGCGTACGGGTTAGGATTAGGGGACGGCTGAGGGTCAGGCTTCGGGGAAGGGTTAGGGTTAGGCTTCGGGCTAGGGTTAGGGTTAGGGGACGGGGACGGTTTAGGGTCCAGGTGAGGGTACGACAACGCTCTAGGGGGAGCGTACGTGTGAGGGCGCGGGTTAGTGTCAGCGTACGGGTTAGGATTAGGGGACGGCTGAGGGTCAGGCTTCGGGGAAGGGTTAGGGTTAGGGTTCGGGCTAGGGTTAGGGTTAGGGGACGGGGACGGTTTAGGGTCCAGGTGAGGGTACGACAACGCTCTAGGGGGAGCGTACGTGTGAGGGCGCGGGTTAGTGTCAGCGTACGGGTTAGGATTAGGGGACGGCTGAGGGTCAGGCTTCGGGGAAGGGTTAGGGTTAGGGTTCGTGCTAGGGTTAGGGTTAGGGGACGGGGACGGTTTAGGGTCCAGGTGAGGGTACGACAACGCTCTAGGGGGAGCGTACGTGTGAGGGCGCGGGTTAGTGTCAGCGTACGGGTTAGGATTAGGGGACGGCTGAGGGTCAGGCTTCGGGGAAGGGGTAGGGTTAGGGTTCGGGCTAGGGTTAGGGTTAGGGGACGGGGACGGTTTAGGGTCCAGGTGAGGGTACGACAAAGCTCTAGGGGGAGCGTACGTGTGAGGGCGCGGGTTAGTGTCAGCGTACGGGTTAGGATTAGGGGACGGCTGAGGGTCAGGCTTCGGGGAAGGGGTAGGGTTAGGCTTCGGGCTAGGGTTAGGGTTAGGGGACGGGGACGGTTTAGGGTCCAGGTGAGGGTACGACAACGCTCTAGGGGGAGCGTACGTGTGAGGGCGCGGGTTAGTGCCAGCGTACGGGTTAGGATTAGGGGACGGCTGAGGGTCAGGCTTCGGGGAAGGGTTAGGGTTAGGGTTCGGGCTAGGGTTAGGGTTAGGGGACGGGGACGGTTTAGGGTCCAGGTGAGGGTACGACAACGCTCTAGGGGGAGCGTACGTGTGAGGGCGCGGGTTAGTGTCAGCGTACGGGTTAGGATTAGGGGACGGCTGAGGGTCAGGCTTCGGGGAAGGGTTAGGGTTAGGGTTCGGGCTAGGGTTAGGGTTAGGGGACGGGGACGGTTTAGGGTCCAGGTGAGGGTACGACAACGCTCTAGGGGGAGCGTACGTGTGAGGGCGCGGGTTAGTGTCAGCGTACGGGTTAGGATTAGGGGACGGCTGAGGGTCAGGCTTCGGGGAAGGGTTAGGGTTAGGGTTCGGGCTAGGGTTAGGGTTAGGGGACGGGGACGGTTTAGGGTCCAGGTGAGGGTACGACAACGCTCTAGGGGGAGCGTACGTGTGAGGGCGCGGGTTAGTGTCAGCGTACGGGTTAGGATTAGGGGACGGCTGAGGGTCAGGCTTCGGGGAAGTGTTAGGGTTAGGGTTCGGGCTAGGGTTAGGTTTAGGGGACGGGGACGGTTTAGGGTCCAGGTGAGGGTACGACAACGCTCTAGGGGGAGCGTACGTGTGAGGGCGCGGGTTAGTGTCAGCGTACGGGTTAGGATTAGGGGACGGCTGAGGGTCAGGCTTCGGGGAAGGGGTAGGGTTAGGGTTCGGGCTAGGGTTAGGGTTAGGGGACGGGGACGGTTTAGGGTCCAGGTGAGGGTACGACAACGCTCTAGGGGGAGCGTACGTGTGAGGGCGCGGGTTAGTGTCAGCGTACGGGTTAGGATTAGGGGACGGCTGAGGGTCAGGCTTCGGGGAAGGGGTAGGGTTAGGGTTCGGGCTAGGGTTAGGGTTAGGGGACGGGGACGGTTTAGGGTCCAGGTGAGGGTACGACAACGCTCTAGGGGGAGCGTACGTGTGAGGGCGCGGGTTAGTGTCAGCGTACGGGTTAGGATTAGGGGACGGCTGAGGGTCAGGCTTCGGAGAAGGGTTAGGGTTAGGGTTCGGGCTAGGGTTAGGGTTAGGGGACGGGGACGGTTTAGGGTCCAGTTGAGGGTACGACAACGCTCTAGGGGGAGCGTACGTGTGAGGGCGCGGGTTAGTGTCAGCGTACGTGTTAGGATTAGGGGACGGCTGAGGGTCAGGCTTCGGGGAAGGGGTAGGGTTAGGGTTCGGGCTAGGGTTAGGGTTAGGGGACGGGGACGGTTTAGGGTCCAGGTGAGGGTACGACAACGCTCTAGGGGGAGCGTACGTGTGAGGGCGCGGGTTAGTGTCAGCGTACGGGTTAGGATTAGGGGACGGCTGAGGGTCAGGTTTCGGGGAAGGGTTAGGGTTAGGGTTCGGGCTAGGGTTAGGGTTAGGGGACGGGGACGGTTTAGGGTCCAGGTGAGGGTACGACAACGCTCTAGGGGGAGCGTACGTGTGAGGGCGCGGGTTAGTGTCAGCGTACGGGTTAGGATTAGGGGACGGCTGAGGGTCAGGCTTCGGGGAAGGGTTAGGGTTAGGGTTCGGGCTAGGGTTAGGGTTAGGGGACGGGGACGGTTTAGGGTCCAGGTGAGGGTACGACAACGCTCTAGGGGGAGCGTACGTGTGAGGGCGCGGGTTAGTGTCAGCGTACGGGTTAGGATTAGGGGACGGCTGAGGGTCAGGCTTCGGGGAAGGGTTAGGGTTAGGGTTCGGGCTAGGGTTAGGGTTAGGGGACGGGGACGGTTTAGGGTCCAGGTGAGGGTACGACAACGCTCTAGGGGGAGCGTACGTGTGAGGGCGCGGGTTAGTGTCAGCGTACGCGTTAGGATTAGGGGACGGCTGAGGGTCAGGCTTCGGGGAAGGGTTAGGGTTAGGGTTCGGGCTAGGGTTAGGGTTAGGGGACGGGGATGGTTTAGGGTCCAGGTGAGGGTACGACAATGCTCTAGGGGGAGCGTTCGTGTGAGGGCGCGGGTTAGTGTCAGCGTACGGGTTAGGATTAGGGGACGGCTGAGGGTCAGGCTTCGGGGAAGGGGTAGGGTTAGGGTTCGGGCTAGGGTTAGGGTTAGGGGACGGGGACGGTTTAGGGTCCAGGTGAGGGTACGACAACGCTCTAGGGGGAGCGTACGTGTGAGGGCGCGGGTTAGTGTCAGCGTACGGGTTAGGATTAGGGGACGGCTGAGGGTCAGGCTTCGGGGAAGTGTTAGGGTTAGGGTTCGGGCTAGGGTTAGGGTTAGGGGACGGGGACGGTTTAGGGTCCAGGTGAGGGTACGACAATGCTTTAGGGGGAGCGTACGTGTGAGGGCGCGGGTTAGTGTCAGCGTACGGGTTAGGATTAGGGGACGGCTGAGGGTCAGGCTTCGGGGAAGGGGTAGGGTTAGGGTTCGGGCTAGGGTTAGGGTTAGGGGACGGGGACAGTGTAGGGTCCAGGTGAGGGTACGACAACGCTCTAGGGGGAGCGTACGTGTGAGGGCACGGGTTAGTGTCAGCGTACGGGTTAGGATTAGGGGACGGCTGAGGTTCAGGCTTCAGGGAAGGGGTAGGGTTAGGGTTCGGGCTAGGGTTAGGGTTAGGGGACGGGGACGGTTTAGGGTCCAGGTGAGGGTACGACAACGCTCTAGGGGGAGCGTACGTGTGAGGGCGTGGGTTAGTGTCAGCGTACGGGTTAGGATTAGGGGACGGCTGAGGGTCAGGCTTCGGGGAAGGGGTAGGGTTAGGCTTCGGGCTAGGGTTAGGGTTAGGGGACGGGGACGGTTTAGGGTCCAGGTGAGGGTACGACAACGCTCTAGGGGGAGCGTACGTGTGAGGGCGCGGGTTAGTGTCAGCGTACGGGTTAGGATTAGGGGACGGCTGAGGGTCAGGCTTCGGGGAAGGGTTAGGGTTAGGGTTCGGGCTAGGGTTAGGGTTAGGGGACGTGGACGGTTTAGGGTCCAGGTGAGCGTACGACAACGCTCTAGGGGGAGCGTACGTGTGAGGGCGCGGGTTAGTGTCAGCGTACGGGTTAGGATTAGGGGACGGCTGAGGGTCAGGCTTCGGGGAAGGGGTAGGGTTAGGGTTCGGGCTAGGGTTAGGGTTAGGGGATGGGGACGGTTTAGGGTCCAGGTGAGGGTACGACAACGCTCTAGGGGGAGCGTACGTGTGAGGGCGCGGGTTAGTGTCAGCGTACGGGTTAGGATTAGGGGACGGCTGAGGGTCAGGCTTCGGGGAAGGGGTAGGGTTAGGGTTCGGGCTAGGGTTAGGGTTAGGGGACGGGGACGGTTTAGGGTCCAGGTGAGGGTACGACAACGCTCTAGGGGGAGCGTACGTGTGAGGGCGCGGGTTAGTGTCAGCGTACGGGTTAGGATTAGGGGACGGCTGAGGGTCAGGCTTCGGGGAAGGGGTAGGGTTAGGGTTCGGGCTAGGGTTAGGGTTAGGGGACGGGGACGGTTTAGGGTCCAGGTGAGGGTACGACAACGCTCTAGGGGGAGCGTACGTGTGAGGGCGCGGGTTAGTGTCAGCGTACGGGTTAGGATTAGGGGACGGCTGAGGGTCAGGCTTCGGGGAAGGGTTAGGGTTAGGGTTCGGGCTAGGGTTAGGGTTAGGGGACAGGGACGGTTTAGGGTCCAGGTGAGGGTACGACAACGCTCTAGGGGGAGCGTACGTGTGAGGGCGCGGGTTAGTGTCAGCGTACGGGTTAGGATTAGGGGACGGCTGAGGGTCAGGCTTCGGGGAAGGGGTAGGGTTAGGGTTCGGCCTAGGGTTAGGGTTAGGGGACGGGGACGGTTTAGGGTCCAGGTGAGGGTACGACAACGCTCTAGGGGGAGCGTACGTGTGAGGGCGCGGGTTAGTGTCAGCGTACGGGTTAGGATTAGGGGACGGCTGAGGGTCAGGCTTCGGGGAAGGGGTAGGGTTAGGGTTCGGGCTAGGGTTAGGGTTAGGGGACGGGGACGGTTTAGGGTCCAGGTGAGGGTACGACAACGCTCTAGGGGGAGCGTACGTGTGAGGGCGCGGGTTAGTGTCAGCGTACGGGTTAGGATTAGGGGACGGCTGAGGGTCAGGCTTCGGGGAAGGGTTAGGGTTAGGGTTCGGGCTAGGGTTAGGGTTAGGGGACGGGGACGGTTTAGGGTCCAGGTGAGTGTACGACAACGCTCTAGGGGGAGCGTACGTGTGAGGGCGCGGGTTAGTGTCAGCGTACGGGTTAGGATTAGGGGACGGCTGAGGGTCAGGCTTCGGGGAAGTGGTAGGGTTAGGGTTCGGGCTAGGGTTAGGGTTAGGGGACGGGGACGGTTTAGGGTCCAGGTGAGGGTACGACAACGCTCTAGGGGGAGCGTACGTGTGAGGGCGCGGGTTAGTGTCAGCGTACGGGTTAGGATTAGGGGACGGCTGAGGGTCAGGCTTCGGGGAAGGGGTAGGGTTAGGGTTCGGGCTAGGGTTAGGGTTAGGGGACGGGGACGGTTTAGGGTCCAGGTGAGGGTACGACAACGCTCTAGGGGGAGCGTACGTGTGAGGGCGCGGGTTAGTGTCAGCGTACGGGTTAGGATTAGGGGACGGCTGAGGGTCAGGCTTCGGGGAAGGGGTAGGGTTAGGGTTCGGGCTAGGGTTAGGGTTAGGGGACGGGGACGGTTTAGGGTCCAGGTGAGGGTACGACAACGCTCTAGGGGGAGCGTACGTGTGAGGGCGCGGGTTAGTGTCAGCGTACGGGTTAGGATTAGGGGACGGCTGAGGGTCAGGCTTCGGGGAAGGGGTAGGGTTAGGGTTCGGGCTAGGGTTAGGGTTAGGGGACGGGGACGGTTTAGGGTCCAGTTGAGGGTACGACAACGCTCTAGGGGGAGCGTACGTGTGAGGGCGCGGGTTAGTGTCAGCGTACGGGTTAGGATTAGGGGACGGCTGAGGGTCAGGCTTCGGGAAAGGGGTAGGGTTAGGGTTCGGGCTAGGGTTAGGGTTAGGGGACGGGGACGGTTTAGGGTCCAGGTGAGGGTACGACAACGCTCTAGGGGGAGCGTACGTGTGAGGGCGCGGGTTAGTGTCAGCGTACGGGTTAGGATTAGGGGACGGCTGAGGGTCAGGTTTCGGGGAAGGGTTAGGGTTAGGGTTCGGGCTAGGGTTAGGGTTAGGGGACGGGGACGGTTTAGGGTCCAGGTGAGGGTACGACAACGCTCTAGGGGGAGCGTACGTGTGAGGGCGCGGGTTAGTGTCAGCGTACGGGTTAGGATTAGGGGACGGCTGAGGGTCAGGCTTCGGGGAAGGGTTAGGGTTAGGGTTCGGGCTAGGGTTAGGGTTAGGGGACGGGGACGGTTTAGGGTCCAGGTGAGGGTACGACAACGCTCTAGGGGGAGCGTACGTGTGAGGGCGCGGGTTAGTGTCAGCGTACGGGTTAGGATTAGGGGACGGCTGAGGGTCAGGCTTCGGGGAAGGGTTAGGGTTAGGGTTCGGGCTAGGGTTAGGGTTAGGGGACGGGGACGGTTTAGGGTCCAGGTGAGGGTACGACAACGCTCTAGGGGGAGCGTACGTGTGAGGGCGCGGGTTAGTGTCAGCGTACGCGTTAGGATTAGGGGACGGCTGAGGGTCAGGCTTCGGGGAAGGGTTAGGGTTAGGGTTCGGGCTAGGGTTAGGGTTAGGGGACGGGGATGGTTTAGGGTCCAGGTGAGGGTACGACAATGCTCTAGGGGGAGCGCTCGTGTGAGGGCGCGGGTTAGTGTCAGCGTACGGGTTAGGATTAGGGGACGGCTGAGGGTCAGGCTTCGGGGAAGGGGTAGGGTTAGGGTTCGGGCTAGGGTTAGGGTTAGGGGACGGGGACGGTTTAGGGTCCAGGTGAGGGTACGACAACGCTCTAGGGGGAGCGTACGTGTGAGGGCGCGGGTTAGTGTCAGCGTACGGGTTAGGATTAGGGGACGGCTGAGGTTCAGGCTTCGGGGAAGGGGTAGGGTTAGGGTTCGGGCTAGGGTTAGGGTTAGGGGACGGGGACGGTTTAGGGTCCAGGTGAGGGTACGACAACGCTCTAGGGGGAGCGTACGTGTGAGGGCGTGGGTTAGTGTCAGCGTACGGGTTAGGATTAGGGGACGGCTGAGGGTCAGGCTTCGGGGAAGGGGTAGGGTTAGGCTTCGGGCTAGGGTTAGGGTTAGGGGACGGGGACGGTTTAGGGTCCAGGTGAGGGTACGACAACGCTCTAGGGGGAGCGTACGTGTGAGGGCGCGGGTTAGTGTCAGCGTACGGGTTAGGATTAGGGGACGGCTGAGGGTCAGGCTTCGGGGAAGGGTTAGGGTTAGGGTTCGGGCTAGGGTTAGGGTTAGGGGACGGGGACGGTTTAGGGTCCAGATGAGGGTACGACAACGCTCTAGGGGGAGCGTACGTGTGAGGGCGCGGTTTAGTGTCAGCGTACGGGTTAGGATTAGGGGACGGCTGAGGGTCAGGCTTCGGGGAAGGGGTAGGGTTAGGGTTCGGGCTAGGGTTAGGGTTAGGGGACGGGGACGGTTTAGGGTCCAGGTGAGGGTACGACAACGCTCTAGGGGGAGCGTACGTGTGAGGGCGCGGGTTAGTGTCACCGTACGGGTTAGGATTAGGGGACGGCTGAGGGTCAGGCTTCGGGGAAGGGGTAGGGTTAGGGTTCGGGCTAGGGTTAGGGTTAGGGGACGGGGACGGTTTAGGGTCCAGGTGAGGGTACGACAACGCTCTAGGGGGAGCGTACGTGTGAGGGCGCGGGTTAGTGTCAGCGTACGGGTTAGGATTAGGGGACGGCTGAGGGTCAGGCTTCGGGGTAGGGGTAGGGTTAGGGTTCGGGCTAGGGTTAGGGTTAGGGGACGGGGACGGTTTAGGGTCCAGGTGAGGGTACGACAACGCTCTAGGTGGAGCGTACGTGTGAGGGCGCGGGTTAGTGTCAGCGTACGGGTTAGGATTAGGGGACGGCTGAGTGTCAGGCTTCGGGGAAGGGGTAGGGTTAGGGTTCGGGCTAGGGTTAGGGTTAGGGGACGGGGACGGTTTAGGGTCCAGGTGAGGGTACGACAACGCTCTAGGGGGAGCGTACGTGTGAGGGCGCGGGTTAGTGTCAGCGTACGGGTTAGGATTAGGGGACGGCTGAGGGTCAGGCTTCGGGGAAGGGTTAGGGTTAGGGTTCGGGCTAGGGTTAGGGTTAGGGGACGGGGACGGTTTAGGGTCCAGGTGAGGGTACGACAACGCTCTAGGGGGAGCGTACGTGTGAGGGCGCGGGTTATTGTCAGCGTACGGGTTAGGATTAGGGGACGGCTGAGGGTCAGGCTTCGGGGAAGGGGTAGGGTTAGGGTTCGGTCTAGGGTTAGGATTAGGGGACGGGGACGGTTTAGGATCCAGGTGAGGGTACGACAACGCTCTAGGGGGAGCGTACGTGTGAGGGCGCGGGTTAGTGTCAGCGTACGGGTTAGGATTAGGGGACGGCTGAGGGTCAGGCTTCGGGGAAGGGGTAGGGTTAGGGTTCGGGCTAGGGTTAGGGTTAGGGGACGGGGACGGTTTAGGGTCCAGGTGAGGGTACGACAACGCTCTAGGGGGAGCGTACGTGTGAGGGCGCGGGTTAGTGTCAGCGTACGGGTTAGGATTAGGGGACGGCTGAGGGTCAGGCTTCGGGGAAGGGTTAGGGTTAGGGTTCGGGCTAGGGTTAGGGTTAGGGGACGGGGACGGTTTAGGGTCCAGTTGAGGGTACGACAACGCTCTAGGGGGAGCGTACGTGTGAGGGCGCGGGTTAGTGTCAGCGTACGGGTTAGGATTAGGGGACGGCTGAGGGTCAGGCTTCGGGAAAGGGGTAGGGTTAGGGTTCGGGCTAGGGTTAGGGTTAGGGGACGGGGACGGTTTAGGGTCCAGGTGAGGGTACGACAACGCTCTAGGGGGAGCGTACGTGTGAGGGCGCGGGTTAGTGTCACCGTACGGGTTAGGATTAGGGGACGGCTGAGGGTCAGGCTTCGGGGAAGGGGTAGGGTTAGGGTTCGGGCTAGGGTTAGGGTTAGGGGACGGGGACGGTTTAGGGTCCAGGTGAGGGTACGACAACGCTCTAGGGGGAGCGTACGTGTGAGGGCGCGGGTTAGTGTCAGCGTACGGGTTAGGATTAGGGGACGGCTGAGGGTCAGGCTTCGGGGTAGGGGTAGGGTTAGGGTTCGGGCTAGGGTTAGGGTTAGGGGACGGGGACGGTTTAGGGTCCAGGTGAGGGTACGACAACGCTCTAGGTGGAGCGTACGTGTGAGGGCGCGGGTTAGTGTCAGCGTACGGGTTAGGATTAGGGGACGGCTGAGTGTCAGGCTTCGGGGAAGGGGTAGGGTTAGGGTTCGGGCTAGGGTTAGGGTTAGGGGACGGGGACGGTTTAGGGTCCAGGTGAGGGTACGACAACGCTCTAGGGGGAGCGTACGTGTGAGGGCGCGGGTTAGTGTCAGCGTACGGGTTAGGATTAGGGGACGGCTGAGGGTCAGGCTTCGGGGAAGGGTTAGGGTTAGGGTTCGGGCTAGGGTTAGGGTTAGGGGACGGGGACGGTTTAGGGTCCAGGTGAGGGTACGACAACGCTCTAGGGGGAGCGTACGTGTGAGGGCGCGGGTTATTGTCAGCGTACGGGTTAGGATTAGGGGACGGCTGAGGGTCAGGCTTCGGGGAAGGGGTAGGGTTAGGGTTCGGTCTAGGGTTAGGATTAGGGGACGGGGACGGTTTAGGATCCAGGTGAGGGTACGACAACGCTCTAGGGGGAGCGTACGTGTGAGGGCGCGGGTTAGTGTCAGCGTATGGGTTAGGATTAGGGGACGGCTGAGGGTCAGGCTTCGGGGTAGGGGTAGGGTTAGGGTTCGGGCTAGGGTTAGGGTTAGGGAACGGGGACGGTTTAGGGCCCAGGTGAGGGTACGAAAACGCTCTAGGGGGAGCGTACGTGTGAGGGCGCGGGTTAGTGTCAGCGTACGGGTTAGGATTAGGGGACGGCTGAGGGTCAGGCTTCGGGGAAGGGTTAGGGTTAGGGTTCGGGCTAGGGTTAGGGTTAGGGGACGTGGACGGTTTAGGGTCCAGGTGAGCGTACGACAACGCTCTAGGGGGAGCGTACGTGTGAGGGCGCGGGTTAGTGTCAGCGTACGGGTTAGGATTAGGGGACGGCTGAGGGTCAGGCTTCGGGGAAGGGGTAGGGTTAGGGTTCGGGCTAGGGTTAGGGTTAGGGGATGGGGACGGTTTAGGGTCGAGGTGAGGGTACGACAACGCTCTAGGGGGAGCGTACGTGTGAGGGCGCGGGTTAGTGTCAGCGTACGGGTTAGGATTAGGGGACGGCTGAGGGTCAGGCTTCGGGGAAGGGGTAGGGTTAGGGTTCGGGCTAGGGTTAGGGTTAGGGGACGGGGACGGTTTAGGGTCCAGGTGAGGGTACGACAACGCTCTAGGGGGAGCGTACGTGTGAGGGCGCGGGTTAGTGTCAGCGTACGGGTTAGGATTAGGGGACGGCTGAGGGTCAGGCTTCGGGGAAGGGGTAGGGTTAGGGTTCGGGCTAGGGTTAGGGTTAGGGGACGGGGACGGTTTAGGGTCCAGGTGAGGGTACGACAACGCTCTAGGGGGAGCGTACGTGTGAGGGCGCGGGTTAGTGTCAGCGTACGGGTTAGGATTAGGGGACGGCTGAGGGTCAGGCTTCGGGGAAGGGTTAGGGTTAGGGTTCGGGCTAGGGTTAGGGTTAGGGGACAGGGACGGTTTAGGGTCCAGGTGAGGGTACGACAACGCTCTAGGGGGAGCGTACGTGTGAGGGCGCGGGTTAGTGTCAGCGTACGGGTTAGGATTAGGGGACGGCTGAGGGTCAGGCTTCGGGGAAGGGGTAGGGTTAGGGTTCGGCCTAGGGTTAGGGTTAGGGGACGGGGACGGTTTAGGGTCCAGGTGAGGGTACGACAACGCTCTAGGGGGAGCGTACGTGTGAGGGCGCGGGTTAGTGTCAGCGTACGGGTTAGGATTAGGGGACGGCTGAGGGTCAGGCTTCGGGGAAGGGGTAGGGTTAGGGTTCGGGCTAGGGTTAGGGTTAGGGGACGGGGACGGTTTAGGGTCCAGGTGAGGGTACGACAACGCTCTAGGGGGAGCGTACGTGTGAGGGCGCGGGTTAGTGTCAGCGTACGGGTTAGGATTAGGGGACGGCTGAGGGTCAGGCTTCGGGGAAGGGTTAGGGTTAGGGTTCGGGCTAGGGTTAGGGTTAGGGGACGGGGACGGTTTAGGGTCCAGGTGAGGGTACGACAACGCTCTAGGGGGAGCGTACGTGTGAGGGCGCGGGTTAGTGTCAGCGTACGGGTTAGGATTAGGGGACGGCTGAGGGTCAGGCTTCGGGGAAGTGGTAGGGTTAGGGTTCGGGCTAGGGTTAGGGTTAGGGGACGGGGACGGTTTAGGGTCCAGGTGAGGGTACGACAACGCTCTAGGGGGAGCGTACGTGTGAGGGCGCGGGTTAGTGTCAGCGTACGGGTTAGGATTAGGGGACGGCTGAGGGTCAGGCTTCGGGGAAGGGGTAGGGTTAGGGTTCGGGCTAGGGTTAGGGTTAGGGGACGGGGACGGTTTAGGGTCCAGGTGAGGGTACGACAACGCTCTAGGGGGAGCGTACGTGTGAGGGCGCGGGTTAGTGTCAGCGTACGGGTTAGGATTAGGGGACGGCTGAGGGTCAGGCTTCGGGGAAGGGGTAGGGTTAGGGTTCGGGCTAGGGTTAGGGTTAGGGGACGGGGACGGTTTAGGGTCCAGGTGAGGGTACGACAACGCTCTAGGGGGAGCGTACGTGTGAGGGCGCGGGTTAGTGTCAGCGTACGGGTTAGGATTAGGGGACGGCTGAGGGTCAGGCTTCGGGGAAGGGTTAGGGTTAGGGTTCGGGCTAGGGTTAGGGTTAGGGGACGGGGACGGTTTAGGGTCCAGTTGAGGGTACGACAACGCTCTAGGGGGAGCGTACGTGTGAGGGCGCGGGTTAGTGTCAGCGTACGGGTTAGGATTAGGGGACGGCTGAGGGTCAGGCTTCGGGAAAGGGGTAGGGTTAGGGTTCGGGCTAGGGTTAGGGTTAGGGGACGGGGACGGTTTAGGGTCCAGGTGAGGGTACGACAACGCTCTAGGGGGAGCGTACGTGTGAGGGCGCGGGTTAGTGTCAGCGTACGGGTTAGGATTAGGGGACGGCTGAGGGTCAGGTTTCGGGGAAGGGTTAGGGTTAGGGTTCGGGCTAGGGTTAGGGTTAGGGGACGGGGACGGTTTAGGGTCCAGGTGAGGGTACGACAACGCTCTAGGGGGAGCGTACGTGTGAGGGCGCGGGTTAGTGTCAGCGTACGGGTTAGGATTAGGGGACGGCTGAGGGTCAGGCTTCGGGGAAGGGTTAGGGTTAGGGTTCGGGCTAGGGTTAGGGTTAGGGGACGGGGACGGTTTAGGGTCCAGGTGAGGGTACGACAACGCTCTAGGGGGAGCGTACGTGTGAGGGCGTGGGTTAGTGTCAGCGTACGGGTTAGGATTAGGGGACGGCTGAGGGTCAGGCTTCGGGGAAGGGTTAGGGTTAGGGTTCGGGCTAGGGTTAGGGTTAGGGGACGGGGACGGTTTAGGGTCCAGGTGAGGGTACGACAACGCTCTAGGGGGAGCGTACGTGTGAGGGCGCGGGTTAGTGTCAGCGTACGCGTTAGGATTAGGGGACGGCTGAGGGTCAGGCTTCGGGGAAGGGTTAGGGTTAGGGTTCGGGCTAGGGTTAGGGTTAGGGGACGGGGATGGTTTAGGGTCCAGGTGAGGGTACGACAATGCTCTAGGGGGAGCGCTCGTGTGAGGGCGCGGGTTAGTGTCAGCGTACGGGTTAGGATTAGGGGACGGCTGAGGGTCAGGCTTCGGGGAAGGGGTAGGGTTAGGGTTCGGGCTAGGGTTAGGGTTAGGGGACGGGGACGGTTTAGGGTCCAGGTGAGGGTACGACAACGCTCTAGGGGGAGCGTACGTGTGAGGGCGCGGGTTAGTGTCAGCGTACGGGTTAGGATTAGGGGACGGCTGAGGTTCAGGCTTCGGGGAAGGGGTAGGGTTAGGGTTCGGGCTAGGGTTAGGGTTAGGGGACGGGGACGGTTTAGGGTCCAGGTGAGGGTACGACAACGCTCTAGGGGGAGCGTACGTGTGAGGGCGTGGGTTAGTGTCAGCGTACGGGTTAGGATTAGGGGACGGCTGAGGGTCAGGCTTCGGGGAAGGGGTAGGGTTAGGCTTCGGGCTAGGGTTAGGGTTAGGGGACGGGGACGGTTTAGGGTCCAGGTGAGGGTACGACAACGCTCTAGGGGGAGCGTACGTGTGAGGGCGCGGGTTAGTGTCAGCGTACGGGTTAGGATTAGGGGACGGCTGAGGGTCAGGCTTCGGGGAAGGGTTAGGGTTAGGGTTCGGGCTAGGGTTAGGGTTAGGGGACGGGGACGGTTTAGGGTCCAGATGAGGGTACGACAACGCTCTAGGGGGAGCGTACGTGTGAGGGCGCGGTTTAGTGTCAGCGTACGGGTTAGGATTAGGGGACGGCTGAGGGTCAGGCTTCGGGGAAGGGGTAGGGTTAGGGTTCGGGCTAGGGTTAGGGTTAGGGGACGGGGACGGTTTAGGGTCCAGGTGAGGGTACGACAACGCTCTAGGGGGAGCGTACGTGTGAGGGCGCGGGTTAGTGTCACCGTACGGGTTAGGATTAGGGGACGGCTGAGGGTCAGGCTTCGGGGAAGGGGTAGGGTTAGGGTTCGGGCTAGGGTTAGGGTTAGGGGACGGGGACGGTTTAGGGTCCAGGTGAGGGTACGACAACGCTCTAGGGGGAGCGTACGTGTGAGGGCGCGGGTTAGTGTCAGCGTACGGGTTAGGATTAGGGGACGGCTGAGGGTCAGGCTTCGGGGTAGGGGTAGGGTTAGGGTTCGGGCTAGGGTTAGGGTTAGGGGACGGGGACGGTTTAGGGTCCAGGTGAGGGTACGACAACGCTCTAGGTGGAGCGTACGTGTGAGGGCGCGGGTTAGTGTCAGCGTACGGGTTAGGATTAGGGGACGGCTGAGTGTCAGGCTTCGGGGAAGGGGTAGGGTTAGGGTTCGGGCTAGGGTTAGGGTTAGGGGACGGGGACGGTTTAGGGTCCAGGTGAGGGTACGACAACGCTCTAGGGGGAGCGTACGTGTGAGGGCGCGGGTTAGTGTCAGCGTACGGGTTAGGATTAGGGGACGGCTGAGGGTCAGGCTTCGGGGAAGGGTTAGGGTTAGGGTTCGGGCTAGGGTTAGGGTTAGGGGACGGGGACGGTTTAGGGTCCAGGTGAGGGTACGACAACGCTCTAGGGGGAGCGTACGTGTGAGGGCGCGGGTTATTGTCAGCGTACGGGTTAGGATTAGGGGACGGCTGAGGGTCAGGCTTCGGGGAAGGGGTAGGGTTAGGGTTCGGTCTAGGGTTAGGATTAGGGGACGGGGACGGTTTAGGATCCAGGTGAGGGTACGACAACGCTCTAGGGGGAGCGTACGTGTGAGGGCGCGGGTTAGTGTCAGCGTATGGGTTAGGATTAGGGGACGGCTGAGGGTCAGGCTTCGGGGTAGGGGTAGGGTTAGGGTTCGGGCTAGGGTTAGGGTTAGGGAACGGGGACGGTTTAGGGCCCAGGTGAGGGTACGAAAACGCTCTAGGGGGAGCGTACGTGTGAGGGCGCGGGTTAGTGTCAGCGTACGGGTTAGGATTAGGGGACGGCTGAGGGTCAGGCTTCGGGGAAGGGTTAGGGTTAGGGTTCGGGCTAGGGTTAGGGTTAGGGGACGTGGACGGTTTAGGGTCCAGGTGAGCGTACGACAACGCTCTAGGGGGAGCGTACGTGTGAGGGCGCGGGTTAGTGTCAGCGTACGGGTTAGGATTAGGGGACGGCTGAGGGTCAGGCTTCGGGGAAGGGGTAGGGTTAGGGTTCGGGCTAGGGTTAGGGTTAGGGGATGGGGACGGTTTAGGGTCCAGGTGAGGGTACGACAACGCTCTAGGGGGAGCGTACGTGTGAGGGCGCGGGTTAGTGTCAGCGTACGGGTTAGGATTAGGGGACGGCTGAGGGTCAGGCTTCGGGGAAGGGGTAGGGTTAGGGTTCGGGCTAGGGTTAGGGTTAGGGGACGGGGACGGTTTAGGGTCCAGGTGAGGGTACGACAACGCTCTAGGGGGAGCGTACGTGTGAGGGCGCGGGTTAGTGTCAGCGTACGGGTTAGGATTAGGGGACGGCTGAGGGTCAGGCTTCGGGGAAGGGGTAGGGTTAGGGTTCGGGCTAGGGTTAGGGTTAGGGGACGGGGACGGTTTAGGGTCCAGGTGAGGGTACGACAACGCTCTAGGGGGAGCGTACGTGTGAGGGCGCGGGTTAGTGTCAGCGTACGGGTTAGGATTAGGGGACGGCTGAGGGTCAGGCTTCGGGGAAGGGTTAGGGTTAGGGTTCGGGCTAGGGTTAGGGTTAGGGGACAGGGACGGTTTAGGGTCCAGGTGAGGGTACGACAACGCTCTAGGGGGAGCGTACGTGTGAGGGCGCGGGTTAGTGTCAGCGTACGGGTTAGGATTAGGGGACGGCTGAGGGTCAGGCTTCGGGGAAGGGGTAGGGTTAGGGTTCGGCCTAGGGTTAGGGTTAGGGGACGGGGACGGTTTAGGGTCCAGGTGAGGGTACGACAACGCTCTAGGGGGAGCGTACGTGTGAGGGCGCGGGTTAGTGTCAGCGTACGGGTTAGGATTAGGGGACGGCTGAGGGTCAGGCTTCGGGGAAGGGGTAGGGTTAGGGTTCGGGCTAGGGTTAGGGTTAGGGGACGGGGACGGTTTAGGGTCCAGGTGAGGGTACGACAACGCTCTAGGGGGAGCGTACGTGTGAGGGCGCGGGTTAGTGTCAGCGTACGGGTTAGGATTAGGGGACGGCTGAGGGTCAGGCTTCGGGGAAGGGTTAGGGTTAGGGTTCGGGCTAGGGTTAGGGTTAGGGGACGGGGACGGTTTAGGGTCCAGGTGAGGGTACGACAACGCTCTAGGGGGAGCGTACGTGTGAGGGCGCGGGTTAGTGTCAGCGTACGGGTTAGGATTAGGGGACGGCTGAGGGTCAGGCTTCGGGGAAGGGTTAGGGTTAGGGTTCGGGCTAGGGTTAGGGTTAGGGGACGGGGACGGTTTAGGGTCCAGGTGAGGGTACGACAACGCTCTAGGGGGAGCGTACGTGTGAGGGCGCGGGTTAGTGTCAGCGTACGGTTTAGGATTAGGTGACGGCTGAGGGTCAGGCTTCGGGGAAGGGGTAGGGTTAGGGTTCGGGCTAGGGTTAGGGTTAGGGGACGGGGACGGTTTAGGGTCCAGGTGAGGGTACGACAACGCTCTAGGGGGAGCGTACGTGTGAGGGCGCGGGTTAGTGTCAGCGTACGGGTTAGGATTAGGTGACGGCTGAGGGTCAGGCTTCGGGGAAGGGGTAGGGTTAGGGTTCGGGCTAGGGTTAGGGTTAGGGGACGGGGACGGTTTTGGGTCCAGGTGAGGGTACGACAACGCTCTAGGGGGAGCGTACGTGTGAGGGCACGGGTTAGTGTCAGCGTACGGGTTAGGATTAGGGGACGGCTGAGGGTCAGGCTTCGGGGAAGGGGTAGGGTTAGGGTTCGGGCTAGGGTTAGGGTTAGGGTACGGGGACGGTTTAGGGTCCAGGTGAGGGTACGACAACGCTCTAGGGGGAGCGTACGTGTGAGGGCGCGGGTTAGTGTCAGCGTACGGGTTAGGATTAGGGGACGGCTGAGGGTCAGGCTTCGGGGAAGGGTTAGGGTTAGGGTTCGGGCTAGGGTTAGGGTTAGGGGACGGGGACGGTTTAGGGTCCAGGTGAGGGTACGACAACGCTCTAGGGGGAGCGTACGTGTGAGGGCGCGGGTTAGTGTCAGCGTACGGGTTAGGATTAGGGGACGGCTGAGGGTCAGGTTTCGGGGAAGGGTTAGGGTTAGGGTTCGGGCTAGGGTTAGGGTTAGGGGACGGGGACGGCTTAGGGTCCAGGTGAGGGTACGACAACGCTCTAGGGGGAGCGTACGTGTGAGGGCGCGGGTTAGTGTCAGCGTACGGGTTAGGATTAGGGGACGGCTGAGGGTCAGGCTTCGGGGAAGGGGTAGGGTTAGGGTTCGGTCTAGGGTTAGGGTTAGGGGACGGGGACGGTTTAGGGTCCAGGTGAGGGTACGACAACGCTCTAGGGGGAGCGTACGTGTGAGGGCGCGGGTTAGTGTCAGCGTACGGGTTAGGATTATGGGACGGCTGAGGGTCAGGCTTCGGGGAAGGGTTAGGGTTAGGGTTCGGGCTAGGGTTAGGGTTAGGGGACGGGGACGGTTTAGGGTCCAGGTGAGGGTACGACAACGCTCTAGGGGGAGCGTACGTGTGAGGGCGCGGGTTAGTGTCAGCGTACGGGTTAGGATTAGGGGACGGCTGAGGGTCAGGCTTCGGGGAAGGGGTAGGGTTAGGGTTCGGGCTAGGGTTAGGGTTAGGGGACGGGGACGGTTTAGGGTCCAGGTGAGGGTACGACAACGCTCTAGGAGGAGCGTACGTGTGAGGGCGCGGGTTAGTGTCAGCGTACGGGTTAGGATTAGCGGACGGCTGAGGGTCAGGCTTCGGGGAAGGGTTAGGGTTAGGGTTCGGGCTAGGGTTAGGGTTAGGGGACGGGGACGGTTTAGGGTCCAGGTGAGGGTACGACAACGCTCTAGGGGGAGCGTACGTGTGAGGGCGCGGGTTAGTGTCAGCGTACGGGTTAGGATTAGGTGACGGCTGAGGGTCAGGCTTCGGGGAAGGGGTAGGGTTAGGGTTCGGGCTAGGGTTAGTGTTAGGGGACGGGGACGGTTTAGGGTCCAGGTGAGGGTACGACAACGCTCTAGGGGGAGCGTATGTGTGAGGGCGCGGGTTAGTGTCAGCGTACGGGTTAGGATTAGGGGACGGCTGAGGGTCAGGCTTCGGGGAAGGGGTAGGGTTAGGCTTCGGGCTAGGGTTAGGTTTAGGGGACGGGGACGGTTTAGGGTCCAGGTGAGGGTACGACAACGCTCTAGGGGGAGCGTACGTGTGAGGGCGCGGGTTAGTGTCAGCGTACGGGTTAGGATTAGGGGACGGCTGAGGGTCAGGCTTCGGGGAAGGGGTAGGGTTAGGGTTCGGGCTAGGGTTAGGGTTAGGGGACGGGGACGGTTTAGGGTCCAGGTGAGGGTACGACAACGCTCTAGGGGGAGCGTACGTGTGAGGGCGCGGGTTAGTGTCAGCGTACGGGTTAGGATTAGGGGACGGCTGAGGGTCAGGCTTCGGGGAAGGGGTAGGGTTAGGGTTCGGGCTAGGGTTAGGGTTAGGGGACGGGGACGGTTTAGGGTCCAGGTGAGGGTACGACAACGCTCTAGGGGGAGCGTACGTGTGAGGGCGCGGGTTAGTGTCAGCGTACGGGTTAGGATTAGGGGACGGCTGAGGGTCAGGCTTCGGGGAAGAGTTAGGGTTAGGGTTCGGGCTAGGGTTAGGGTTAGGGGACGGGGACGGTTTAGGGTCCAGGTGAGGGTACGACAACGCTCTAGGGGGAGCGTACGTGTGAGGGCGCGGGTTAGTGTCAGCGTACGGGTTAGGATTAGGGGACGGCTGAGGGTCAGGCTTCGGGGAAGGGTTAGGGTTAGGGTTCGGGCTAGGGTTAGGGTTAGGGGACGGGGACGGTTTAGGGTCCAGGTGAGGGTACGACAACGCTCTAGGGGGAGCGTACGTGTGAGGGCGCGGGTTAGTGTCAGCGTACGGGTTAGGATTAGGGGACGGCTGAGGGTCAGGCTTCGGGGAAGGGTTAGGGTTAGGGTTTGGGCTAGGGTTAGGGTTAGGGGACAGGGACGGTTTAGGGTCCAGGTGAGGGTACGACAACGCTCTAGGGGGAGCGTACGTGTGAGGGAGCGGGTTAGTGTCAGCGTACGGGTTAGGATTAGGGGACGGCTGAGGGTCAGGCTTCGGGGAAGGGTTAGGGTTAGGGTACGGGCTAGGGTTAGGGTTAGGGGACGGGGACGGTTTAGGGTCCAGGTGAGGGTACGACAACGCTCTAGGGGGAGCGTACGTGTGAGGGCGCGGGTTAGTGTCAGCGTACGGGTTAGGATTAGGGGACGGCTGAGGTTCAGGCTTCGGGGAAGGGGTAGGGTTAGGGTTCGGGCTAGGGTTAGGGTTAGGGGACGGGGACGGTTTAGGGTCCAGGTGAGGGTACGACAACGCTGTAGGGGGAGCGTACGTGTCAGGGCGCGGGTTAGTGTCAGCGTACGGGTTAGGATTAGGGGACGGCTGAGGGTCAGGCTTCGGGGAAGGGTTAGGGTTAGGGTTCGGGCTAGGGTTAGGGTTAGGGAACGGGGACGGTTTAGGGTCCAGGTGAGGGTACGACAACGCTCTAGGGGGAGCGTACGTGTGAGGGCACGGGTTAGTGTCAGCGTACGGGTTAGGATTAGGGGACGGCTGAGGGTCAGGCTTCGGGGAAGTGTTAGGGTTAGGGTTCGGGCTAGGGTTAGGGTTAGGGTACGAGGACGGTTTAGGGTCCAGGTGAGGGTACGACAACGCTCTAGGGGGAGCGTACGTGTGAGGGCGTGGGTTAGTGTCAGCGTACGCGTTAGGATTAGGGGACGGCTGAGGGTCAGGCTTCGGGGAAGGGGTAGGGTTAGGGTTCGGGCTAGGGTTAGGGTTAGGTGACGGGGACGGTTTAGGGTCCAGGTGAGGGTACGACAACGCTCTAGGGGGAGCGTACGTGTGAGGGCGCGGGTTAGTGTCAGCGTACGGGTTAGGATTAGGGGACGGCTGAGGGTCAGGCTTCGGGGAAGGGTTAAGGTTAGGGTTCGGGTTAGGGTTAGGGTTAGGGGACGGGGACGGTTTAGGGTCCAGGTGAGGGTACGACAATGCTCTAGGGGGAGCGTACGTGTGAGGGCGCGGGTTAGTGTCAGCGTACGGTTTAGGATTAGGGGACGGCTGAGGGTCAGGCTTCGGGGAAGGGTTAGGGTTAGGGTTCGGGCTAGGGTTAGGGTTAGGGGACGTGGACGGTTTAGGGTCCAGGTGAGGGTACAACAACGCTCTAGGGGGAGCGTACGTGTGAGGGCGCGGGTTAGTGTCAGCGTACGGGTTAGGATTAGGGGACGGCTGAGGGTCAGGCTTCGGGGAAGGGGTAGGGTTAGGGTTCGGGCTAGGGTTAGGGTTAGGTGACGGGGACGGTTTAGGGTCCAGGTGAGGGTACGACAACGCTCTAGGGGGAGCGTACGTGTGAGGGCACGGGTTAGTGTCAGCGTACGGGTTAGGATTAGGGGACGGCTGAGGGTCAGGCTTCGGGGAAGGGTTAGGGTTAGGGTTCGGGCTAGGGTTAGGGTTAGGGGACGGGGACGGTTTAGGGTCCAGGTGAGGGTACGACAACGCTCTAGGGGGAGCGTATGTGTGAGGGTGCGGGTTAGTGTCAGCGTACGGGTTAGGATTAGGGGACGGCTGAGGGTCAGGCTTCGGGGAAGGGGTAGGGTTAGGCTTCGGGCTAGGGTTAGGGTTAGGGGACGGGGACGGTTTAGGGTCCAGGTGAGGGTACGACAACGCTCTAGGGGGAGCGTACGTGTGAGGGCGCGGTTTAGTGTCAGCGTACGGGTTAGGATTAGGGGACGGCTGAGGGTCAGGCTTCGGGGAAGGGGTAGGGTTAGGGTTCGGGCTAGGGTTAGGGTTAGGGGACGGGGACGGTTTAGGGTCCAGGTGAGGGTACGACAACGCTCTAGGGGGAGCGTACGTGTGAGGGCGCGGGTTAGTGTCAGCGTACGGGTTAGGATTAGGGGACGGCTGAGGGTCAGGCTTCGGGGAAGGGGTAGGGTTAGGGTTCGGGCTAGGGTTAGGGTTAGGGGACGGGGACGGTTTAGGGTCCAGGTGACGGTACGACAACGCTCTAGGGGGAGCGTACGTGTGAGGGCGCGGGTTAGTGTCAGCGTACGGGTTAGGATTAGGGGACGGCTGAGGGTCAGGCTTCGGGGAAGAGTTAGTGTTAGGGTTCGGGCTAGGGTTAGGGTTAGGGGACGGGGACGGCTTAGGGTCCAGGGGAGGGTACGACAATGCTCTAGGGGGAGCGTACGTGTGAGGGCGCGGGTTAGTGTCAGCGTACGGGTTAGGATTAGGGGACGGCTGAGGGTCAGGCTTCGGGGAAGGGGTAGGGTTAGGGTTCGGGCTAGGGTTAGGGTTAGGGGACGGGGACGGTTTAGGGTCCAGGTGAGGGTACGACAACGCTCTAGGGGGAGCGTACGTGTGAGGGCGCGGGTTAGTGTCAGCGTACGGGTTAGGATTAGGGGACGGCTGAGGGTCAGGCTTCGGGGAAGGGTTAGGGTTAGGGTTCGGGCTAGGGTTAGGGTTAGGGGACGGGGACGGTTTAGGGTCCAGGTGAGGGTACGACAACGCTCTAGGGGGAGCGTACGTGTGAGGGCGCGGGTTAGTGTCAGCGTACGGGTTAGGATTAGGGGACGGCTGAGGGTTAGGCTTCGGGGAAGGGGTAGGGTTAGGGTTCGGGCTAGGGTTAGGGTTAGGGGACGGGGACGATTTAGGGTCCAGGTGAGGGTATGACAACGCTCTAGGGGGAGCGTACGTGTGAGGGCGCGGGTTAGTGTCAGCGTACGGGTTAGGATTAGGAGACGGCTGAGGTTCAGGCTTCGGGGAAGGGGTAGGGTTAGGGTTCGGGCTAGGGTTAGGGTTAGGGTTAGGGGACGGTTTAGGGTCCAGGTGAGGGTACGACAACGCTCTAGGGGGAGCGTACGTGTCAGGGCGCGGGTTAGTGTCAGCGTACGGGTTAGGATTAGGGGACGGCTGAGGGTCAGGCTTCGGGGAAGGGTTAGGGTTAGGGTTCGGGCTAGGGTTAGGGTTAGGGGACGGGGACGGTTTAGGGTCCAGGTGAGGGTACGACAACGCTCTAGGGGGAGCGTACGTGTGAGGGCGCGGGTTAGTGTCAGCGTACGGGTTAGGATTAGGGGACGGCTGAGGGTCAGGCTTCGGGGAAGGGTTAGGGTTAGGGTTCGGGCTAGGGTTAGGGTTAGGGGACGTGGACGGTTTAGGGTCCAGGTGAGGGTACGACAACGCTCTAGGGGGAGCGTACGTGTGAGGGCGCGGGTTAGTGTCAGCGTACGCGTTAGGATTAGGGGACGGCTGAGGGTCAGGCTTCGGGGAAGGGTTAGGGTTAGGCTTCGCGCTAGGGTTAGGGTTAGGGGACGGGGACGGTTTAGGGTCCAGGTGAGGGTACGACAACGCTCTAGGGGGAGCGTACGTGTGAGGGCGCGGGTTAGTGTCAGCGTACGGGTTAGGATTAGGGGACGGCTGAGGGTCAGGCTTCGGGGAAGGGGTAGGGTTAGGGTTCGGGCTAGAGTTAGGGTTAGGTGACGGGGACGGTTTAGGGTCCAGGTGAGGGTACGACAACGCTCTAGGGGGAGCGTACGTGTGAGGGCGCGGGTTAGTGTCAGCGTACGGGTTAGGATTAGGGGACGGCTGAGGGTCAGGCTTCGGGGAAGGGTTAGGGTTAGGGTTCGGGCTAGGGTTAGGGTTAGGGGACGGGGACGGTTTAGGGTCCAGGTGTGGGTACGACAACGCTCTAGGGGGAGCGTACGTGTGAGGGCGCGGGTTAGTGTCAGCGTACGGGTTAGGATTAGGGGACGGCTGAGGGTCAGGCTTCGGGGAAGGGGTAGGGTTAGGCTTCGGGCTAGGGTTAGGGTTAGGGGACGGGGACGGTTTAGGGTCCAGGTGAGGGTACGACAACGCTCTAGGGGGAGCGTACGTGTGAGGGCGCGGGTTAGTGTCAGCGTACGGGTTAGGATTAGGGGACGGCTGAGGGTCAGGCTTCGGGGAAGAGTTAGGGTTAGGGTTCGGGCTAGGGTTAGGATTAGGGGACGGGGACGGTTTAGGGTCCAGGTGAGGGTACGACAACGCTCTAGGGGGAGCGTACGTGTGAGGGCGCGGGTTAGTGTCAGCGTACGGGTTAGGATTAGGGGACGGCTGAGGGTCAGGCTTCGGGGAAGGGTTAGGGTTAGGGTTCGGGCTAGGGTTAGGGTTAGGGGACGGGGACGGTTTAGGGTCCAGGTGAGGGTACGACAACGCTCTAGGGGGAGCGTACGTGTGAGGGCGCGGGTTAGTGTCAGCGTACGGGTTAGGATTAGGGGACGGCTGAGGGTCAGGCTTCGGGGAAGGGTTAGGGTTAGGGTTCGGGCTAGGGTTAGGGTTAGGGGACGGGGACGGTTTAGGGTCCAGGTGAGGGTACGACAACGCTCTAGGGGGAGCGTACGTGTGAGGGCGCGGGTTAGTGTCAGCGTACGGGTTAGGATTAGGGGACGGCTGAGGGTCAGGTTTCGGGGAAGGGTTAGGGTTAGGGTTCGGGCTAGGGTTAGGGTTAGGGGACGGGGACGGCTTAGGGTCCAGGTGAGGGTACGACAACGCTCTAGGGGGAGCGTACGTGTGAGGGCGCGGGTTAGTGTCAGCGTACGGGTTAGGATTAGGGGACGGCTGAGGGTCAGGCTTCGGGGAAGGGGTAGGGTTAGGGTTCGGTCTAGGGTTAGGGTTAGGGGACGGGGACGGTTTAGGGTCCAGGTGAGGGTACGACAACGCTCTAGGGGGAGCGTACGTGTGAGGGCGCGGGTTAGTGTCAGCGTACGGGTTAGGATTATGGGACGGCTGAGGGTCAGGCTTCGGGGAAGGGTTAGGGTTAGGGTTCGGGCTAGGGTTAGGGTTAGGGGACGGGGACGGTTTAGGGTCCAGGTGAGGGTACGACAACGCTCTAGGGGGAGCGTACGTGTGAGGGCGCGGGTTAGTGTCAGCGTACGGGTTAGGATTAGGGGACGGCTGAGGGTCAGGCTTCGGGGAAGGGGTAGGGTTAGGGTTCGGGCTAGGGTTAGGGTTAGGGGACGGGGACGGTTTAGGGTCCAGGTGAGGGTACGACAACGCTCTAGGAGGAGCGTACGTGTGAGGGCGCGGGTTAGTGTCAGCGTACGGGTTAGGATTAGCGGACGGCTGAGGGTCAGGCTTCGGGGAAGGGTTAGGGTTAGGGTTCGGGCTAGGGTTAGGGTTAGGGGACGGGGACGGTTTAGGGTCCAGGTGAGGGTACGACAACGCTCTAGGGGGAGCGTACGTGTGAGGGCGTGGGTTAGTGTCAGCGTACGGGTTAGGATTAGGTGACGGCTGAGGGTCAGGCTTCGGGGAAGGGGTAGGGTTAGGGTTCGGGCTAGGGTTAGGGTTAGGGGACGGGGACGGTTTAGGGTCCAGGTGAGGGTACGACAACGCTCTAGGGGGAGCGTACGTGTGAGGGCGCGGGTTAGTGTCAGCGTACGGGTTAGGATTAGGGGACGGCTGAGGGTCAGGCTTCGGGGAAGGGGTAGGGTTAGGCTTCGGGCTAGGGTTAGGGTTAGGGGACGGGGACGGTTTAGGGTCCAGGTGAGGGTACGACAACGCTCTAGGGGGAGCGTACGTGTGAGGGCGCGGGTTAGTGTCAGCGTACGGGTTAGGATTAGGGGACGGCTGAGGGTCAGGCTTCGGGGAAGGGGTAGGGTTAGGGTTCGGGCTAGGGTTAGGGTTAGGGGATGGGGACGGTTTAGGGTCCAGGTGAGGGTACGACAACGCTCTAGGGGGAGCGTACGTGTGAGGGCGCGGGTTAGTGTCAGCGTACGGGTTAGGATTAGGGGACGGCTGAGGGTCAGGCTTCGGGGAAGGGGTAGGGTTAGGGTTCGGGCTAGGGTTAGGGTTAGGGGACGGGGACGGTTTAGGGTCCAGGTGAGGGTACGACAACGCTCTAGGGGGAGCGTACGTGTGAGGGCGCGGGTTAGTGTCAGCGTACGGGTTAGGATTAGGGGACGGCTGAGGGTCAGGCTTCGGGGAAGAGTTAGGGTTAGGGTTCGGGCTAGGGTTAGGGTTAGGGGACGGGGACGGTTTAGGGTCCAGGTGAGGGTACGACAACGCTCTAGGGGGAGCGTACGTGTGAGGGCGCGGGTTAGTGTCAGCGTACGGGTTAGGATTAGGGGACGGCTGAGGGTCAGGCTTCGGGGAAGGGTTAGGGTTAGGGTTCGGGCTAGGGTTAGGGTTAGGGGACGGGGACGGTTTAGGGTCCAGGTGAGGGTACGACAACGCTCTAGGGGGAGCGTACGTGTGAGGGCGCGGGTTAGTGTCAGCGTACGGGTTAGGATTAGGGGACGGCTGAGGGTCAGGCTTCGGGGAAGGTTTAGGGTTAGGGTTTGGGCTAGGGTTAGGGTTAGGGGACAGGGACGGTTTAGGGTCCAGGTGAGGGTACGACAACGCTCTAGGGGGAGCGTACGTGTGAGGGAGCGGGTTAGTGTCAGCGTACGGGTTAGGATTAGGGGACGGCTGAGGGTCAGGCTTCGGGGAAGGGTTAGGGTTAGGGTACGGGCTAGGGTTAGGGTTAGGGGACGGGGACGGTTTAGGGTCCAGGTGAGGGTACGACAACGCTCTAGGGGGAGCGTACGTGTGAGGGAGCGGGTTAGTGTCAGCGTACGGGTTAGGATTAGGGGACGGCTGAGGGTCAGGCTTCGGGGAAGTGTTAGGGTTAGGGTTCGGGCTAGGGTTAGGGTTAGGGTACGAGGACGGTTTAGGGTCCAGGTGAGGGTACGACAACGCTCTAGGGGGAGCGTACGTGTGAGGGCGCGGGTTAGTGTCAGCGTACGGGTTAGGATTAGGGGACGGCTGAGGGTCAGGCTTCGGGGAAGGGGTAGGGTTAGGGTTCGGGCTAGGGTTAGGGTTAGGGGACGGGGACGGTTTAGGGTCCAGGTGACGGTACGACAACGCTCTAGGGGGAGCGTACGTGTGAGGGCGCGGGTTAGTGTCAGCGTACGGGTTAGGATTAGGGGACGGCTGAGGGTCAGGCTTCGGGGAAGAGTTAGGGTTAGGGTTCGGGCTAGGGTTAGGGTTAGGGGACGGGGACGGTTTAGGGTCCAGGTGACGGTACGACAACGCTCTAGGGGGAGCGTACGTGTGAGGGCGCGGGTTAGTGTCAGCGTACGGGTTAGGATTAGGGGACGGCTGAGGGTCAGGCTTCGGGGAAGAGTTAGGGTTAGGGTTCGGGCTAGGGTTAGGGTTAGGGGACGGGGACGGCTTAGGGTCCAGGGGAGGGTACGACAACGCTCTAGGGGGAGCGTACGTGTGAGGGCGCGGGTTAGTGTCAGCGTACGGGTTAGGATTAGGGGACGGCTGAGGGTCAGGCTTCGGGGAAGGGGTAGGGTTAGGGTTCGGGCTAGGGTTAGGGTTAGGGGACGGGGACGGTTTAGGGTCCAGGTGAGGGTACGACAACGCTCTAGGGGGAGCGTACGTGTGAGGGCGCGGGTTAGTGTCAGCGTACGGGTTAGGATTAGGGGACGGCTGAGGGTCAGGCTTCGGGGAAGGGTTAGGGTTAGGGTTCGGGCTAGGGTTAGGGTTAGGGGACGGGGACGGTTTAGGGTCCAGGTGAGGGTACGACAACGCTCTAGGGGGAGCGTACGTGTGAGGGCGCGGGTTAGTGTCAGCGTACGGGTTAGGATTAGGGGACGGCTGAGGGTTAGGCTTCGGGGAAGGGGTAGGGTTAGGGTTCGGGCTAGGGTTAGGGTTAGGGTTAGGGGACGGTTTAGGGTCCAGGTGAGGGTACGACAACGCTCTAGGGGGAGCGTACGTGTCAGGGCGCGGGTTAGTGTCAGCGTACGGGTTAGGATTAGGGGACGGCTGAGGGTCAGGCTTCGGGGAAGGGTTAGGGTTAGGGTTCGGGCTAGGGTTAGGGTTAGGGGACGGGGACGGTTTAGGGTCCAGGTGAGGGTACGACAACGCTCTAGGGGGAGCGTACGTGTGAGGGCGCGGGTTAGTGTCAGCGTACGGGTTAGGATTAGGGGACGGCTGAGGGTCAGGCTTCGGGGAAGGGTTAGGGTTAGGGTTCGGGCTAGGGTTAGGGTTAGGGGACGTGGACGGTTTAGGGTCCAGGTGAGGGTACGACAACGCTCTAGGGGGAGCGTACGTGTGAGGGCGCGGGTTAGTGTCAGCGTACGCGTTAGGATTAGGGGACGGCTGAGGGTCAGGCTTCGGGGAAGGGTTAGGGTTAGGCTTCGCGCTAGGGTTAGGGTTAGGGGACGGGGACGGTTTAGGGTCCAGGTGAGGGTACGACAACGCTCTAGGGGGAGCGTACGTGTGAGGGCGCGGGTGAGTGTCAGCGTACGGGTTAGGATTAGGGGACGGCTGAGGGTCAGGCTTCGGGGAAGGGGTAGGGTTAGGGTTCGGGCTAGAGTTAGGGTTAGGTGACGGGGACGGTTTAGGGTCCAGGTGAGGGTACGACAACGCTCTAGGGGGAGCGTACGTGTGAGGGCGCGGGTTAGTGTCAGCGTACGGGTTAGGATTAGGGGACGGCTGAGGGTCAGGCTTCGGGGAAGGGTTAGGGTTAGGGTTCGGGCTAGGGTTAGGGTTAGGGGACGGGGACGGTTTAGGGTCCAGGTGTGGGTACGACAACGCTCTAGGGGGAGCGTACGTGTGAGGGCGCGGGTTAGTGTCAGCGTACGGGTTAGGATTAGGGGACGGCTGAGGTTCAGGCTTCGGGGAAGGGGTAGGGTTAGGGTTCGGGCTAGGGTTAGGGTTAGGGGACGGGGACGGTTTAGGGTCCAGGTGAGGGTACGACAACGCTCTAGGGGGAGCGTACGTGTGAGGGCGCGGGTTAGTGTCAGCGTACGGGTTAGGATTAGGGGACGGCTGAGGGTCAGGCTTCGGGGAAGGGGTAGGGTTAGGCTTCGGGCTAGGGTTAGGGTTAGGGGACGGGGACGGTTTAGGGTCCAGGTGAGGGTACGACAACGCTCTAGGGGGAGCGTACGTGTGAGGGCGCGGGTTAGTGTCAGCGTACGGGTTAGGATTAGGGGACGGCTGAGGGTCAGGCTTCGGGGAAGAGTTAGGGTTAGGGTTCGGGCTAGGGTTAGGATTAGGGGACGGGGACGGTTTAGGGTCCAGGTGAGGGTACGACAACGCTCTAGGGGGAGCGTACGTGTGAGGGCGCGGGTTAGTGTCAGCGTACGGGTTAGGATTAGGGGACGGCTGAGGGTCAGGCTTCGGGGAAGGGTTAGGGTTAGGGTTCGGGCTAGGGTTAGGGTTAGGGGACGGGGACGGTTTAGGGTCCAGGTGAGGGTACGACAACGCTCTAGGGGGAGCGTACGTGTGAGGGCGCGGGTTAGTGTCAGCGTACGGGTTAGGATTAGGGGACGGCTGAGGGTCAGGCTTCGGGGAAGGGTTAGGGTTAGGGTTCGGGCTAGGGTTAGGGTTAGGGGACGGGGACGGTTTAGGGTCCAGGTGAGGGTACGACAACGCTCTAGGGGGAGCGTACGTGTGAGGGCGCGGGTTAGTGTCAGCGTACGGGTTAGGATTAGGGGACGGCTGAGGGTCAGGCTTCGGGGAAGGGGTAGGGTTAGGGTTCGGGCTAGGGTTAGGGTTAGGGGACGGGGACGGTTTAGGGTCCAGGTGAGGGTACGACAACGCTCTAGGGGGAGCGTACGTGTGAGGGCGCGGGTTAGTGTCAGCGTACGGGTTAGGATTAGGGGACGGCTGAGGTTCAGGCTTCGGGGAAGGGGTAGGGTTAGGGTTCGGGCTAGGGTTAGGGTTAGGGTTAGGGGACGGTTTAGGGTCCAGGTGAGGGTACGACAACGCTCTAGGGGGAGCGTACGTGTCAGGGCGCGGGTTAGTGTCAGCGTACGGGTTAGGATTAGGGGACGGCTGAGGGTCAGGCTTCGGGGAAGGGTTAGGGTTAGGGTTCGGGCTAGGGTTAGGGTTAGGGGACGGGGACGGTTTAGGGTCCAGGTGAGGGTACGACAACGCTCTAGGGGGAGCGTACGTGTGAGGGCGCGGGTTAGTGTCAGCGTACGGGTTAGGATTAGGGGACGGCTGATGGTCAGGCTTCGGGGAAGGGTTAGGGTTAGGGTTCGGGCTAGGGTTAGGGTTAGGGGACGTGGACGGTTTAGGGTCCAGGTGAGGGTACGACAACGCTCTAGGGGGAGCGTACGTGTGAGGGCGCGGGTTAGTGTCAGCGTACGCGTTAGGATTAGGGGACGGCTGAGGGTCAGGCTTCGGGGAAGGGTTAGGGTTAGGCTTCGCGCTAGGGTTAGGGTTAGGGGACGGGGACGGTTTAGGGTCCAGGTGAGGGTACGACAACGCTCTAGGGGGAGCGTACGTGTGAGGGCGCGGGTTAGTGTCAGCGTACGGGTTAGGATTAGGGGACGGCTGAGGGTCAGGCTTCGGGGAAGGGGTAGGGTTAGGGTTCGGGCTAGGGTTAGGGTTAGGGGACGGGGACGGTTTAGGGTCCAGGTGAGGGTACGACAACGCTCTAGGGGGAGCGTACGTGTGAGGGCGCGGGTTAGTGTCAGCGTACGGGTTAGGATTAGGGGACGGCTGAGGGTCAGGCTTCGGGGAAGGGTTAGGGTTAGGGTTCGGGCTAGGGTTAGGGTTAGGGGACGGGGACGGTTTAGGGTCCAGGTGAGGGTACGACAACGCTCTAGGGGGAGCGTACGTGTGAGGGCGCGGATTAGTGTCAGCGTACGGTTTAGGATTAGGGGACGGCTGAGGGTCAGGCTTCGGGGAAGGGTTAGGGTTAGGGTTCGGGCTAGGGTTAGGGTTAGGGGACGGGGACGGTTTAGGGTCCAGGTGTGGGTACGACAACGCTCTAGGGGGAGCGTACGTGTGAGGGCGCGGGTTAGTGTCAGCGTACGGGTTAGGATTAGGGGACGGCTGAGGTTCAGGCTTCGGGGAAGGGGTAGGGTTAGGGTTCGGGCTAGGGTTAGGGTTAGGGGACGGGGACGGTTTAGGGTCCAGGTGAGGGTACGACAACGCTCTAGGGGGAGCGTACGTGTGAGGGCGCGGGTTAGTGTCAGCGTACGGGTTAGGATTAGGGGACGGCTGAGGGTCAGGCTTCGGGGAAGGGGTAGGGTTAGGCTTCGGGCTAGGGTTAGGGTTAGGGGACGGGGACGGTTTAGGGTCCAGGTGAGGGTACGACAACGCTCTAGGGGGAGCGTACGTGTGAGGGCGCGGGTTAGTGTCAGCGTACGGGTTAGGATTAGGGGACGGCTGAGGGTCAGGCTTCGGGGAAGAGTTAGGGTTAGGGTTCGGGCTAGGGTTAGGATTAGGGGACGGGGACGGTTTAGGGTCCAGGTGAGGGTACGACAACGCTCTAGGGGGAGCGTACGTGTGAGGGCGCGGGTTAGTGTCAGCGTACGGGTTAGGATTAGGGGACGGCTGAGGGTCAGGCTTCGGGGAAGGGTTAGGGTTAGGGTTGGGGCTAGGGTTAGGGTTAGGGGACGGGGACGGTTTAGGGTCCAGGTGAGGGTACGACAACGCTCTAGGGGGAGCGTACGTGTGAGGGCGCGGGTTAGTGTCAGCGTACGGGTTAGGATTAGGGGACGGCTGAGGGTCAGGCTTCGGGGAAGGGTTAGGGTTAGGGTTCGGGCTAGGGTTAGGGTTAGGGGACGGGGACGGTTTAGGGTCCAGGTGAGGGTACGACAACGCTCTAGGGGGAGCGTACGTGTGAGGGCGCGGGTTAGTGTCAGCGTACGGGTTAGGATTAGGGGACGGCTGAGGGTCAGGCTTCGGCGAAGGGGTAGGGTTAGGGTTCGGGCTAGGGTTAGGGTTAGGGGACGGGGACGGTTTAGGGTCCAGGTGAGGGTACGACAACGCTCTAGGGGGAGCGTACGTGTGAGGGCGCGGGTTAGTGTCAGCGTACGGGTTAGGATTAGGGGACGGCTGAGGTTCAGGCTTCGGGGAAGGGGTAGGGTTAGGGTTCGGGCTAGGGTTAGGGTTAGGGTTAGGGGACGGTTTAGGGTCCAGGTGAGGGTACGACAACGCTCTAGGGGGAGCGTACGTGTCAGGGCGCGGGTTAGTGTCAGCGTACGGGTTAGGATTAGGGGACGGCTGAGGGTCAGGCTTCGGGGAAGGGTTAGGGTTAGGGTTCGGGCTAGGGTTAGGGTTAGGGGACGGGGACGGTTTAGGGTCCAGGTGAGGGTACGACAACGCTCTAGGGGGAGCGTACGTGTGAGGGCGCGGGTTAGTGTCAGCGTACGGGTTAGGATTAGGGGACGGCTGAGGGTCAGGCTTCGGGGAAGGGTTAGGGTTAGGGTTCGGGCTAGGGTTAGGGTTAGGGGACGTGGACGGTTTAGGGTCCAGGTGAGGGTACGACAACGCTCTAGGGGGAGCGTACGTGTGAGGGCGCGGGTTAGTGTCAGCGTACGCGTTAGGATTAGGGGACGGCTGAGGGTCAGGCTTCGGGGAAGGGTTAGGGTTAGGCTTCGCGCTAGGGTTAGGGTTAGGGGACGGGGACGGTTTAGGGTCCAGGTGAGGGTACGACAACGCTCTAGGGGTAGCGTACGTGTGAGGGCGCGGGTTAGTGTCAGCGTACGGGTTAGGATTAGGGGACGGCTGAGGGTCAGGCTTCGGGGAAGGGGTAGGGTTAGGCTTCGGGCTAGGGTTAGGGTTAGGGGACGGGGACGGTTTAGGGTCCAGGTGAGGGTACGACAACGCTCTAGGGGGAGCGTACGTGTGAGGGCGCGGGTTAGTGTCAGCGTACGGGTTAGGATTAGGGGACGGCTGAGGGTCAGGCTTCGGGGAAGAGTTAGGGTTAGGGTTCGGGCTAGGGTTAGGATTAGGGGACGGGGACGGTTTAGGGTCCAGGTGAGGGTATGACAACGCTCTAGGGGGAGCGTACGTGTGAGGGCGCGGGTTAGTGTCAGCGTACGGGTTAGGATTAGGGGACGGCTGAGGGTCAGGCTTCGGGGAAGGGTTAGGGTTAGGGTTCGGGCTAGGGTTAGGGTTAGGGGACGGGGACGGTTTAGGGTCCAGGTGAGGGTACGACAACGCTCTAGGGGGAGCGTACGTGTGAGGGCGCGGGTTAGTGTCAGCGTACGGGTTAGGATTAGGGGACGGCTGAGGGTCAGGCTTCGGGGAAGGGTTAGGGTTAGGGTTCGGGCTAGGGTTAGGGTTAGGGGACGTGGACGGTTTAGGGTCCAGGTGAGGGTACGACAACGCTCTAGGGGGAGCGTACGTGTGAGGGCGCGGGTTAGTGTCAGCGTACGCGTTAGGATTAGGGGACGGCTGAGGGTCAGGCTTCGGGGAAGGGTTAGGGTTAGGCTTCGCGCTAGGGTTAGGGTTAGGGGACGGGGACGGTTTAGGGTCCAGGTGAGGGTACGACAACGCTCTAGGGGGAGCGTACGTGTGAGGGCGCGGGTTAGTGTCAGCGTACGGGTTAGGATTAGGGGACGGCTGAGGGTCAGGCTTCGGGGAAGGGGTAGGGTTAGGGTTCGGGCTAGGGTTAGGGTTAGGGGACGGGGACGGTTTAGGGTCCAGGTGAGGGTACGACAACGCTCTAGGGGGAGCGTACGTGTGAGGGCGCGGGTTAGTGTCAGCGTACGGGTTAGGATTAGGGGACGGCTGAGGGTCAGGCTTCGGGGAAGGGTTAGGGTTAGGGTTCGGGCTAGGGTTAGGGTTAGGGGACGGGGACGGTTTAGGGTCCAGGTGAGGGTACGACAACGCTCTAGGGGGAGCGTACGTGTGAGGGCGCGGATTAGTGTCAGCGTACGGTTTAGGATTAGGGGACGGCTGAGGGTCAGGCTTCGGGGAAGGGTTAGGGTTAGGGTTCGGGCTAGGGTTAGGGTTAGGGGACGGGGACGGTTTAGGGTCCAGGTGTGGGTACGACAACGCTCTAGGGGGAGCGTACGTGTGAGGGCGCGGGTTAGTGTCAGCGTACGGGTTAGGATTAGGGGACGGCTGAGGTTCAGGCTTCGGGGAAGGGGTAGGGTTAGGGTTCGGGCTAGGGTTAGGGTTAGGGGACGGGGACGGTTTAGGGTCCAGGTGAGGGTACGACAACGCTCTAGGGGGAGCGTACGTGTGAGGGCGCGGGTTAGTGTCAGCGTACGGGTTAGGATTAGGGGACGGCTGAGGGTCAGGCTTCGGGGAAGGGGTAGGGTTAGGCTTCGGGCTAGGGTTAGGGTTAGGGGACGGGGACGGTTTAGGGTCCAGGTGAGGGTACGACAACGCTCTAGGGGGAGCGTACGTGTGAGGGCGCGGGTTAGTGTCAGCGTACGGGTTAGGATTAGGGGACGGCTGAGGGTCAGGCTTCGGGGAAGAGTTAGGGTTAGGGTTCGGGCTAGGGTTAGGATTAGGGGACGGGGACGGTTTAGGGTCCAGGTGAGGGTACGACAACGCTCTAGGGGGAGCGTACGTGTGAGGGCGCGGGTTAGTGTCAGCGTACGGGTTAGGATTAGGGGACGGCTGAGGGTCAGGCTTCGGGGAAGGGTTAGGGTTAGGGTTCGGGCTAGGGTTAGGGTTAGGGGACGGGGACGGTTTAGGGTCCAGGTGAGGGTACGACAACGCTCTAGGGGGAGCGTACGTGTGAGGGCGCGGGTTAGTGTCAGCGTACGGGTTAGGATTAGGGGACGGCTGAGGGTCAGGCTTCGGGGTAGGGGTAGGGTTAGCGTTCGGGCTAGGGTTAGGGTTAGGGGACGGGGACGGTTTAGGGTCCAGGTGAGGGTACGACAACGCTCTAGGGGGAGCGTACGTGTGAGGGCGCGGGTTAGTGTCAGCGTATGGGTTAGGATTAGGGGACGGCTGAGGGTCAGGCTTCGGGGAAGGGTTAGGGTTAGGGTTCGGGCTAGGGTTAGGGTTAGGGGACGGGGACGGTTTAGGGTCCAGGTGAGGGTACGACAACGCTCTAGGGGGAGCGTACGTGTGAGGGCGCGGGTTAGTGTCAGCGTACGGGTTAGGATTAGGGGACGGCTGAGGGTCAGGCTTCGGGGAAGGGGTAGGGTTAGGGTTCGGGCTAGGGTTAGGGTTAGGGGACGGGGACGGTTTAGGGTCCAGGTGAGGGTACGACAACGCTCTAGGGGGAGCGTACGTGTGAGGGCGCGGGTTAGTGTCAGCGTACGGGTTAGGATTAGGGGACGGCTGAGGTTCAGGCTTCGGGGAAGTGGTAGGGTTAGGGTTCGGGCTAGGGTTAGGGTTAGGGTTAGGGGACGGTTTAGGATCCAGGTGAGGGTACGACAACGCTCTAGGGGGAGCGTACGTGTCAGGGCGCGGGTTAGTGTCAGCGTACGGGTTAGGATTAGGGGACGGCTGAGGGTCAGGCTTCGGGGAAGGGTTAGGGTTAGGGTTCGGGCTAGGGTTAGGGTTAGGGGACGGGGACGGTTTAGGGTCCAGGTGAGGGTACGACAACGCTCTAGGGGGAGCGTACGTGTGAGGGCGCGGGTTAGTGTCAGCGTACGGGTTAGGATTAGGGGACGGCTGAGGGTCAGGCTTCGGGGAAGGGTTAGGGTTAGGGTTCGGGCTAGGGTTAGGGTTAGGGGACGTGGACGGTTTAGGGTCCAGGTGAGGGTACGACAACGCTTTAGGGGGAGCGTACGTGTGAGGGCGCGGGTTAGTGTCAGCGTACGCGTTAGGATTAGGGGACGGCTGAGGGTCAGGCTTCGGGGAAGGGTAAGGGTTAGGCTTCGCGCTAGGGTTAGGGTTAGGGGACGGGGACGGTTTAGGGTCCAGGTGAGGGTACGACAACGCTCTAGGGGGAGCGTACGTGTGAGGGCGCGGGTTAGTGTCAGCGTACGGGTTAGGATTAGGGGACGGCTGAGGGTCAGGCTTCGGGGAAGGGGTAGGGTTAGGGTTCGGGCTAGGGTTAGGGTTAGGTGACGGGGACGGTTTAGGGTCCAGGTGAGGGTACGACAACGCTCTAGGGGGAGCGTACGTGTGAGGGCGCGGGTTAGTGTCAGCGTACGGGTTAGGATTAGGGGACGGCTGAGGGTCAGGCTTCGGGGAAGGGTTAGGGTTAGGGTTCGGGCTAGGGTTAGGGTTAGGGGACGGGGACGGTTTAGGGTCCAGGTGAGGGTACGACAACGCTCTAGGGGGAGCGTACGTGTGAGGGCGCGGATTAGTGTCAGCATACGGTTTAGGATTAGGGGACGGCTGAGGGTCAGGCTTCGGGGAAGGGTTAGGGTTAGGGTTCGGGCTAGGGTTAGGGTTAGGGGACGGGGACGGTTTAGGGTCCAGGTGAGGGTACGACAACGCTCTAGGGGGAGCGTACGTGTGAGGGCGCGGGTTAGTGTCAGCGTACGGGTTAGGATTAGGGGACGGCTGAGGGTCAGGCTTCGGGGAAGGGTTAGGGTTAGGGTTCGGGCTAGGGTTAGGGTTAGGGGACGGGGACGGTTTAGGGTCCAGGTGAGGGTACGACAACGCTCTAGGGGGAGCGTACGTGTGAGGGCGCGGGTTAGTGTCAGCGTACGGGTTAGGATTAGGGGACGGCTGAGGGTCAGGCTTCGGGGAAGGGGTAGGGTTAGGGTTCGGGCTAGGGTTAGGGTTAGGGGACGGGGACGGTTTAGGGTCCAGGTGAGGGTACGACAACGCTCTAGGGGGAGCGTACGTGTGAGGGCGCGGGTTAGTGTCAGCGTACGGGTTAGGATTAGGGGACGGCTGAGGGTCAGGCTTCGGGGAAGGGGTAGGGTTAGGGTTCGGGCTAGGGTTAGGGTTAGGGGACGGGGACGGTTTAGGGTCCAGGTGAGGGTACGACAACGCTCTAGGGGGAGCGTACGTGTGAGGGCGCGGGTTAGTGTCAGCGTACGGGTTAGGATTAGGGGACGGCTGAGGTTCAGGCTTCGGGGAAGGGGTAGGGTTAGGGTTCGGGCTAGGGTTAGGGTTAGGGTTAGGGGACGGTTTAGGGTCCAGGTGAGGGTACGACAACGCTCTAGGGGGAGCGTACGTGTGAGGGCGCGGGTTAGTGTCAGCGTACGGGTTAGGATTAGGGGACGGCTGAGGGTCAGGCTTCGGGGAAGGGTTAGGGTTAGGGTTCGGGCTAGGGTTAGGGTTAGGGGACGGGGACGGTTTAGGGTCCAGGTGAGGGTACGACAACGCTCTAGGGGGAGCGTACGTGTGAGGGCGCGGGTTAGTGTCAGCGTACGGGTTAGGATTAGGGGACGGCTGAGGGTCAGGCTTCGGGGAAGGGGTAGGGTTAGGGTTCGGGCTAGGGTTAGGGTTAGGGGACGGGGACGGTTTAGGGTCCAGGTGAGGGTACGACAACGCTCTAGGGGGAGCGTACGTGTGAGGGCGCGGGTTAGTGTCAGCGTACGCGTTAGGATTAGGGGACGGCTGAGGGTCAGGCTTCGGGGAAGGGTTAGGGTTAGGCTTCGCACTAGGGTTAGGGTTAGGGGACGGGGACGGTTTAGGGTCCAGGTGAGGGTACGACAACGCTCTAGGGGGAGCGTACGTGTCAGGGCGCGGGTTAGTGTCAGCGTACGGGTTAGGATTAGGGGACGGCTGAGGGTCAGGCTTCGGGGAAGGGTTAGGGTTAGGGTTCGGGCTAGGGTTAGGGTTAGGGGACGGGGACGGTTTAGGGTCCAGGTGAGGGTACGACAACGCTCTAGGGGGAGCGTACGTGTGAGGGCGCGGGTTAGTGTCAGCGTACGGGTTAGGATTAGGGGACGGCTGATGGTCAGGCTTCGGGGAAGGGTTAGGGTTAGGGTTCGGGCTAGGGTTAGGGTTAGGGGACGTGGACGGTTTAGGGTCCAGGTGAGGGTACGACAACGCTCTAGGGGGAGCGTACGTGTGAGGGCGCGGGTTAGTGTCAGCGTACGCGTTAGGATTAGGGGACGGCTGAGGGTCAGGCTTCGGGGAAGGGTTAGGGTTAGGCTTCGCGCTAGGGTTAGGGTTAGGGGACGGGGACGGTTTAGGGTCCAGGTGAGGGTACGACAACGCTCTAGGGGGAGCGTACGTGTGAGGGCGCGGGTTAGTGTCAGCGTACGGGTTAGGATTAGGGGACGGCTGAGGGTCAGGCTTCGGGGAAGGGGTAGGGTTAGGGTTCGGGCTAGGGTTAGGGTTAGGGGACGGGGACGGTTTAGGGTCCAGGTGAGGGTACGACAACGCTCTAGGGGGAGCGTACGTGTGAGGGCGCGGATTAGTGTCAGCGTACGGTTTAGGATTAGGGGACGGCTGAGGGTCAGGCTTCGGGGAAGGGTTAGGGTTAGGCTTCGCGCTAGGGTTAGGGTTAGGGGACGGGGACGGTTTAGGGTCCAGGTGTGGGTACGACAACGCTCTAGGGGGAGCGTACGTGTGAGGGCGCGGGTTAGTGTCAGCGTACGGGTTAGGATTAGGGGACGGCTGAGGGTCAGGCTTCGGGGAAGGGGTAGGGTTAGGGTTCGGGCTAGGGTTAGGGTTAGGGGACGGGGACGGTTTAGGGTCCAGGTGAGGGTACGACAACGCTCTAGGGGGAGCGTACGTGTGAGGGCGCGGGTTAGTGTCAGCGTACGGGTTAGGATTAGGGGACGGCTGAGGGTCAGGCTTCGGGGAAGGGGTAGGGTTAGGCTTCGGGCTAGGGTTAGGGTTAGGGGACGGGGACGGTTTAGGGTCCAGGTGAGGGTACGACAACGCTCTAGGGGGAGCGTACGTGTGAGGGCGCGGGTTAGTGTCAGCGTACGGGTTAGGATTAGGGGACGGCTGAGGGTCAGGCTTCGGGGAAGAGTTAGGGTTAGGGTTCGGGCTAGGGTTAGGATTAGGGGACGGGGACGGTTTAGGGTCCAGGTGAGGGTACGACAACGCTCTAGGGGGAGCGTACGTGTGAGGGCGCGGGTTAGTGTCAGCGTACGGGTTAGGATTAGGGGACGGCTGAGGGTCAGGCTTCGGGGAAGGGTTAGGGTTAGGGTTGGGGCTAGGGTTAGGGTTAGGGGACGGGGACGGTTTAGGGTCCAGGTGAGGGTACGACAACGCTCTAGGGGGAGCGTACGTGTGAGGGCGCGGGTTAGTGTCAGCGTACGGGTTAGGATTAGGGGACGGCTGAGGGTCAGGCTTCGGGGAAGGGTTAGGGTTAGGGTTCGGGCTAGGGTTAGGGTTAGGGGACGGGGACGGTTTAGGGTCCAGGTGAGGGTACGACAACGCTCTAGGGGGAGCGTACGTGTGAGGGCGCGGGTTAGTGTCAGCGTACGGGTTAGGATTAGGGGACGGCTGAGGGTCAGGCTTCGGCGAAGGGGTAGGGTTAGGGTTCGGGCTAGGGTTAGGGTTAGGGGACGGGGACGGTTTAGGGTCCAGGTGAGGGTACGACAACGCTCTAGGGGGAGCGTACGTGTGAGGGCGCGGGTTAGTGTCAGCGTACGGGTTAGGATTAGGGGACGGCTGAGGTTCAGGCTTCGGGGAAGGGGTAGGGTTAGGGTTCGGGCTAGGGTTAGGGTTAGGGTTAGGGGACGGTTTAGGGTCCAGGTGAGGGTACGACAACGCTCTAGGGGGAGCGTACGTGTCAGGGCGCGGGTTAGTGTCAGCGTACGGGTTAGGATTAGGGGACGGCTGAGGGTCAGGCTTCGGGGAAGGGTTAGGGTTAGGGTTCGGGCTAGGGTTAGGGTTAGGGGACGGGGACGGTTTAGGGTCCAGGTGAGGGTACGACAACGCTCTAGGGGGAGCGTACGTGTGAGGGCGCGGGTTAGTGTCAGCGTACGGGTTAGGATTAGGGGACGGCTGAGGGTCAGGCTTCGGGGAAGGGTTAGGGTTAGGGTTCGGGCTAGGGTTAGGGTTAGGGGACGTGGACGGTTTAGGGTCCAGGTGAGGGTACGACAACGCTCTAGGGGGAGCGTACGTGTGAGGGCGCGGGTTAGTGTCAGCGTACGCGTTAGGATTAGGGGACGGCTGAGGGTCAGGCTTCGGGGAAGGGTTAGGGTTAGGCTTCGCGCTAGGGTTAGGGTTAGGGGACGGGGACGGTTTAGGGTCCAGGTGAGGGTACGACAACGCTCTAGGGGTAGCGTACGTGTGAGGGCGCGGGTTAGTGTCAGCGTACGGGTTAGGATTAGGGGACGGCTGAGGGTCAGGCTTCGGGGAAGGGGTAGGGTTAGGCTTCGGGCTAGGGTTAGGGTTAGGGGACGGGGACGGTTTAGGGTCCAGGTGAGGGTACGACAACGCTCTAGGGGGAGCGTACGTGTGAGGGCGCGGGTTAGTGTCAGCGTACGGGTTAGGATTAGGGGACGGCTGAGGGTCAGGCTTCGGGGAAGAGTTAGGGTTAGGGTTCGGGCTAGGGTTAGGATTAGGGGACGGGGACGGTTTAGGGTCCAGGTGAGGGTATGACAACGCTCTAGGGGGAGCGTACGTGTGAGGGCGCGGGTTAGTGTCAGCGTACGGGTTAGGATTAGGGGACGGCTGAGGGTCAGGCTTCGGGGAAGGGTTAGGGTTAGGGTTCGGGCTAGGGTTAGGGTTAGGGGACGGGGACGGTTTAGGGTCCAGGTGAGGGTACGACAACGCTCTAGGGGGAGCGTACGTGTGAGGGCGCGGGTTAGTGTCAGCGTACGGGTTAGGATTAGGGGACGGCTGAGGGTCAGGCTTCGGGGAAGGGTTAGGGTTAGGGTTCGGGCTAGGGTTAGGGTTAGGGGACGTGGACGGTTTAGGGTCCAGGTGAGGGTACGACAACGCTCTAGGGGGAGCGTACGTGTGAGGGCGCGGGTTAGTGTCAGCGTACGCGTTAGGATTAGGGGACGGCTGAGGGTCAGGCTTCGGGGAAGGGTTAGGGTTAGGCTTCGCGCTAGGGTTAGGGTTAGGGGACGGGGACGGTTTAGGGTCCAGGTGAGGGTACGACAACGCTCTAGGGGGAGCGTACGTGTGAGGGCGCGGGTTAGTGTCAGCGTACGGGTTAGGATTAGGGGACGGCTGAGGGTCAGGCTTCGGGGAAGGGGTAGGGTTAGGGTTCGGGCTAGGGTTAGGGTTAGGGGACGGGGACGGTTTAGGGTCCAGGTGAGGGTACGACAACGCTCTAGGGGGAGCGTACGTGTGAGGGCGCGGGTTAGTGTCAGCGTACGGGTTAGGATTAGGGGACGGCTGAGGGTCAGGCTTCGGGGAAGGGTTAGGGTTAGGGTTCGGGCTAGGGTTAGGGTTAGGGGACGGGGACGGTTTAGGGTCCAGGTGAGGGTACGACAACGCTCTAGGGGGAGCGTACGTGTGAGGGCGCGGATTAGTGTCAGCGTACGGTTTAGGATTAGGGGACGGCTGAGGGTCAGGCTTCGGGGAAGGGTTAGGGTTAGGGTTCGGGCTAGGGTTAGGGTTAGGGGACGGGGACGGTTTAGGGTCCAGGTGTGGGTACGACAACGCTCTAGGGGGAGCGTACGTGTGAGGGCGCGGGTTAGTGTCAGCGTACGGGTTAGGATTAGGGGACGGCTGAGGTTCAGGCTTCGGGGAAGGGGTAGGGTTAGGGTTCGGGCTAGGGTTAGGGTTAGGGGACGGGGACGGTTTAGGGTCCAGGTGAGGGTACGACAACGCTCTAGGGGGAGCGTACGTGTGAGGGCGCGGGTTAGTGTCAGCGTACGGGTTAGGATTAGGGGACGGCTGAGGGTCAGGCTTCGGGGAAGGGGTAGGGTTAGGCTTCGGGCTAGGGTTAGGGTTAGGGGACGGGGACGGTTTAGGGTCCAGGTGAGGGTACGACAACGCTCTAGGGGGAGCGTACGTGTGAGGGCGCGGGTTAGTGTCAGCGTACGGGTTAGGATTAGGGGACGGCTGAGGGTCAGGCTTCGGGGAAGAGTTAGGGTTAGGGTTCGGGCTAGGGTTAGGATTAGGGGACGGGGACGGTTTAGGGTCCAGGTGAGGGTACGACAACGCTCTAGGGGGAGCGTACGTGTGAGGGCGCGGGTTAGTGTCAGCGTACGGGTTAGGATTAGGGGACGGCTGAGGGTCAGGCTTCGGGGAAGGGTTAGGGTTAGGGTTCGGGCTAGGGTTAGGGTTAGGGGACGGGGACGGTTTAGGGTCCAGGTGAGGGTACGACAACGCTCTAGGGGGAGCGTACGTGTGAGGGCGCGGGTTAGTGTCAGCGTACGGGTTAGGATTAGGGGACGGCTGAGGGTCAGGCTTCGGGGTAGGGGTAGGGTTAGCGTTCGGGCTAGGGTTAGGGTTAGGGGACGGGGACGGTTTAGGGTCCAGGTGAGGGTACGACAACGCTCTAGGGGGAGCGTACGTGTGAGGGCGCGGGTTAGTGTCAGCGTATGGGTTAGGATTAGGGGACGGCTGAGGGTCAGGCTTCGGGGAAGGGTTAGGGTTAGGGTTCGGGCTAGGGTTAGGGTTAGGGGACGGGGACGGTTTAGGGTCCAGGTGAGGGTACGACAACGCTCTAGGGGGAGCGTACGTGTGAGGGCGCGGGTTAGTGTCAGCGTACGGGTTAGGATTAGGGGACGGCTGAGGGTCAGGCTTCGGGGAAGGGGTAGGGTTAGGGTTCGGGCTAGGGTTAGGGTTAGGGGACGGGGACGGTTTAGGGTCCAGGTGAGGGTACGACAACGCTCTAGGGGGAGCGTACGTGTGAGGGCGCGGGTTAGTGTCAGCGTACGGGTTAGGATTAGGGGACGGCTGAGGTTCAGGCTTCGGGGAAGTGGTAGGGTTAGGGTTCGGGCTAGGGTTAGGGTTAGGGTTAGGGGACGGTTTAGGATCCAGGTGAGGGTACGACAACGCTCTAGGGGGAGCGTACGTGTCAGGGCGCGGGTTAGTGTCAGCGTACGGGTTAGGATTAGGGGACGGCTGAGGGTCAGGCTTCGGGGAAGGGTTAGGGTTAGGGTTCGGGCTAGGGTTAGGGTTAGGGGACGGGGACGGTTTAGGGTCCAGGTGAGGGTACGACAACGCTCTAGGGGGAGCGTACGTGTGAGGGCGCGGGTTAGTGTCAGCGTACGGGTTAGGATTAGGGGACGGCTGAGGGTCAGGCTTCGGGGAAGGGTTAGGGTTAGGGTTCGGGCTAGGGTTAGGGTTAGGGGACGTGGACGGTTTAGGGTCCAGGTGAGGGTACGACAACGCTTTAGGGGGAGCGTACGTGTGAGGGCGCGGGTTAGTGTCAGCGTACGCGTTAGGATTAGGGGACGGCTGAGGGTCAGGCTTCGGGGAAGGGTAAGGGTTAGGCTTCGCGCTAGGGTTAGGGTTAGGGGACGGGGACGGTTTAGGGTCCAGGTGAGGGTACGACAACGCTCTAGGGGGAGCGTACGTGTGAGGGCGCGGGTTAGTGTCAGCGTACGGGTTAGGATTAGGGGACGGCTGAGGGTCAGGCTTCGGGGAAGGGGTAGGGTTAGGGTTCGGGCTAGGGTTAGGGTTAGGTGACGGGGACGGTTTAGGGTCCAGGTGAGGGTACGACAACGCTCTAGGGGGAGCGTACGTGTGAGGGCGCGGGTTAGTGTCAGCGTACGGGTTAGGATTAGGGGACGGCTGAGGGTCAGGCTTCGGGGAAGGGTTAGGGTTAGGGTTCGGGCTAGGGTTAGGGTTAGGGGACGGGGACGGTTTAGGGTCCAGGTGAGGGTACGACAACGCTCTAGGGGGAGCGTACGTGTGAGGGCGCGGATTAGTGTCAGCATACGGTTTAGGATTAGGGGACGGCTGAGGGTCAGGCTTCGGGGAAGGGTTAGGGTTAGGGTTCGGGCTAGGGTTAGGGTTAGGGGACGGGGACGGTTTAGGGTCCAGGTGAGGGTACGACAACGCTCTAGGGGGAGCGTACGTGTGAGGGCGCGGGTTAGTGTCAGCGTACGGGTTAGGATTAGGGGACGGCTGAGGGTCAGGCTTCGGGGAAGGGTTAGGGTTAGGGTTCGGGCTAGGGTTAGGGTTAGGGGACGGGGACGGTTTAGGGTCCAGGTGAGGGTACGACAACGCTCTAGGGGGAGCGTACGTGTGAGGGCGCGGGTTAGTGTCAGCGTACGGGTTAGGATTAGGGGACGGCTGAGGGTCAGGCTTCGGGGAAGGGGTAGGGTTAGGGTTCGGGCTAGGGTTAGGGTTAGGGGACGGGGACGGTTTAGGGTCCAGGTGAGGGTACGACAACGCTCTAGGGGGAGCGTACGTGTGAGGGCGCGGGTTAGTGTCAGCGTACGGGTTAGGATTAGGGGACGGCTGAGGGTCAGGCTTCGGGGAAGGGGTAGGGTTAGGGTTCGGGCTAGGGTTAGGGTTAGGGGACGGGGACGGTTTAGGGTCCAGGTGAGGGTACGACAACGCTCTAGGGGGAGCGTACGTGTGAGGGCGCGGGTTAGTGTCAGCGTACGGGTTAGGATTAGGGGACGGCTGAGGTTCAGGCTTCGGGGAAGGGGTAGGGTTAGGGTTCGGGCTAGGGTTAGGGTTAGGGTTAGGGGACGGTTTAGGGTCCAGGTGAGGGTACGACAACGCTCTAGGGGGAGCGTACGTGTCAGGGCGCGGGTTAGTGTCAGCGTACGGGTTAGGATTAGGGGACGGCTGAGGGTCAGGCTTCGGGGAAGGGTTAGGGTTAGGGTTCGGGCTAGGGTTAGGGTTAGGGGACGGGGACGGTTTAGGGTCCAGGTGAGGGTACGACAACGCTCTAGGGGGAGCGTACGTGTGAGGGCGCGGGTTAGTGTCAGCGTACGGGTTAGGATTAGGGGACGGCTGAGGGTCAGGCTTCGGGGAAGGGTTAGGGTTAGGGTTCGGGCTAGGGTTAGGGTTAGGGGACGTGGACGGTTTAGGGTCCAGGTGAGGGTACGACAACGCTCTAGGGGGAGCGTACGTGTGAGGGCGCGGGTTAGTGTCAGCGTACGCGTTAGGATTAGGGGACGGCTGAGGGTCAGGCTTCGGGGAAGGGTTAGGGTTAGGCTTCGCGCTAGGGTTAGGGTTAGGGGACGGGGACGGTTTAGGGTCCAGGTGAGGGTACGACAACGCTCTAGGGGGAGCGTACGTGTGAGGGCGCGGGTTAGTGTCAGCGTACGGGTTAGGATTAGGGGACGGCTGAGGGTCAGGCTTCGGGGAAGGGGTAGGGTTAGGGTTCGGGCTAGAGTTAGGGTTAGGTGACGGGGACGGTTTAGGGTCCAGGTGAGGGTACGACAACGCTCTAGGGGGAGCGTACGTGTGAGGGCGCGGGTTAGTGTCAGCGTACGGGTTAGGATTAGGGGACGGCTGAGGGTCAGGCTTCGGGGAAGGGTTAGGGTTAGGGTTCGGGCTAGGGTTAGGGTTAGGGGACGGGGACGGTTTAGGGTCCAGGTGAGGGTACGACAACGCTCTAGGGGGAGCGTACGTGTGAGGGCGCGGATTAGTGTCAGCGTACGGTTTAGGATTAGGGGACGGCTGAGGGTCAGGCTTCGGGGAAGGGTTAGGGTTAGGGTTCGGGCTAGGGTTAGGGTTAGGGGACGGGGACGGTTTAGGGTCCAGGTGTGGGTACGACAACGCTCTAGGGGGAGCGTACGTGTGAGGGCGCGGGTTAGTGTCAGCGTACGGGTTAGGATTAGGGGACGGCTGAGGTTCAGGCTTCGGGGAAGGGGTAGGGTTAGGGTTCGGGCTAGGGTTAGGGTTAGGGGACGGGGACGGTTTAGGGTCCAGGTGAGGGTACGACAACGCTCTAGGGGGAGCGTACGTGTGAGGGCGCGGGTTAGTGTCAGCGTACGGGTTAGGATTAGGGGACGGCTGAGGGTCAGGCTTCGGGGAAGGGGTAGGGTTAGGCTTCGGGCTAGGGTTAGGGTTAGGGGACGGGGACGGTTTAGGGTCCAGGTGAGGGTACGACAACGCTCTAGGGGGAGCGTACGTGTGAGGGCGCGGGTTAGTGTCAGCGTACGGGTTAGGATTAGGGGACGGCTGAGGGTCAGGCTTCGGGGAAGAGTTAGGGTTAGGGTTCGGGCTAGGGTTAGGATTAGGGGACGGGGACGGTTTAGGGTCCAGGTGAGGGTACGACAACGCTCTAGGGGGAGCGTACGTGTGAGGGCGCGGGTTAGTGTCAGCGTACGGGTTAGGATTAGGGGACGGCTGAGGGTCAGGCTTCGGGGAAGGGTTAGGGTTAGGGTTCGGGCTAGGGTTAGGGTTAGGGGACGGGGACGGTTTAGGGTCCAGGTGAGGGTACGACAACGCTCTAGGGGGAGCGTACGTGTGAGGGCGCGGGTTAGTGTCAGCGTACGGGTTAGGATTAGGGGACGGCTGAGGTTCAGGCTTCGGGGAAGGGGTAGGGTTAGGGTTCGGGCTAGGGTTAGGGTTAGGGTTAGGGGACGGTTTAGGGTCCAGGTGAGGGTACGACAACGCTCTAGGGGGAGCGTACGTGTCAGGGCGCGGGTTAGTGTCAGCGTACGGGTTAGGATTAGGGGACGGCTGAGGGTCAGGCTTCGGGGAAGGGTTAGGGTTAGGGTTCGGGCTAGGGTTAGGGTTAGGGGACGGGGACGGTTTAGGGTCCAGGTGAGGGTACGACAACGCTCTAGGGGGAGCGTACGTGTGAGGGCGCGGGTTAGTGTCAGCGTACGGGTTAGGATTAGGGGACGGCTGAGGGTCAGGCTTCGGGGAAGGGTTAGGGTTAGGGTTCGGGCTAGGGTTAGGGTTAGGGGACGTGGACGGTTTAGGGTCCAGGTGAGGGTACGACAACGCTCTAGGGGGAGCGTACGTGTGAGGGCGCGGGTTAGTGTCAGCGTACGCGTTAGGATTAGGGGACGGCTGAGGGTCAGGCTTCGGGGAAGGGTTAGGGTTAGGCTTCGCGCTAGGGTTAGGGTTAGGGGACGGGGACGGTTTAGGGTCCAGGTGAGTGTACGACAACGCTCTAGGGGGAGCGTACGTGTGAGGGCGCGGGTTAGTGTCAGCGTACGGGTTAGGATTAGGGGACGGCTGAGGGTCAGGCTTCGGGGAAGGGGTAGGGTTAGGGTTCGGGCTAGAGTTAGGGTTAGGTGACGGGGACGGTTTAGGGTCCAGGTGAGGGTACGACAACGCTCTAGGGGGAGCGTACGTGTGAGGGCGCGGGTTAGTGTCAGCGTACGGGTTAGGATTAGGGGACGGCTGAGGGTCAGGCTTCGGGGAAGGGTTAGGGTTAGGGTTCGGGCTAGGGTTAGGGTTAGGGGACGGGGACGGTTTAGGGTCCAGGTGAGGGTACGACAACGCTCTAGGGGGAGCGTACGTGTGAGGGCGCGGATTAGTGTCAGCGTACGGTTTAGGATTAGGGGACGGCTGAGGGTCAGGCTTCGGGGAAGGGTTAGGGTTAGGGTTCGGGCTAGGGTTAGGGTTAGGGGACGGGGACGGTTTAGGGTCCAGGTGTGGGTACGACAACGCTCTAGGGGGAGCGTACGTGTGAGGGCGCGGGTTAGTGTCAGCGTACGGGTTAGGATTAGGGGACGGCTGAGGTTCAGGCTTCGGGGAAGGGGTAGGGTTAGGGTTCGGGCTAGGGTTAGGGTTAGGGGACGGGGACGGTTTAGGGTCCAGGTGAGGGTACGACAACGCTCTAGGGGGAGCGTACGTGTGAGGGCGCGGGTTAGTGTCAGCGTACGGGTTAGGATTAGGGGACGGCTGAGGGTCAGGCTTCGGGGAAGGGGTAGGGTTAGGCTTCGGGCTAGGGTTAGGGTTAGGGGACGGGGACGGTTTAGGGTCCAGGTGAGGGTACGACAACGCTCTAGGGGGAGCGTACGTGTGAGGGCGCGGGTTAGTGTCAGCGTACGGGTTAGGATTAGGGGACGGCTGAGGGTCAGGCTTCGGGGAAGAGTTAGGGTTAGGGTTCGGGCTAGGGTTAGGATTAGGGGACGGGGACGGTTTAGGGTCCAGGTGAGGGTACGACAACGCTCTAGGGGGAGCGTACGTGTGAGGGCGCGGGTTAGTGTCAGCGTACGGGTTAGGATTAGGGGACGGCTGAGGGTCAGGCTTCGGGGAAGGGTTAGGGTTAGGGTTCGGGCTAGGGTTAGGGTTAGGGGACGGGGACGGTTTAGGGTCCAGGTGAGGGTACGACAACGCTCTAGGGGGAGCGTACGTGTGAGGGCGCGGGTTAGTGTCAGCGTACGGGTTAGGATTAGGGGACGGCTGAGGGTCAGGCTTCGGGGAAGGGGTAGGGTTAGGGTTCGGGCTAGGGTTAGGGTTAGGGGACGGGGACGGTTTAGGGTCCAGGTGAGGGTACGACAACGCTCTAGGGGGAGCGTACGTGTGAGGGCGCGGGTTAGTGTCAGCGTACGGGTTAGGATTAGGGGACGGCTGAGGTTCAGGCTTCGGGGAAGTGGTAGGGTTAGGGTTCGGGCTAGGGTTAGGGTTAGGGTTAGGGGACGGTTTAGGATCCAGGTGAGGGTACGACAACGCTCTAGGGGGAGCGTACGTGTCAGGGCGCGGGTTAGTGTCAGCGTACGGGTTAGGATTAGGGGACGGCTGAGGGTCAGGCTTCGGGGAAGGGTTAGGGTTAGGGTTCGGGCTAGGGTTAGGGTTAGGGGACGGGGACGGTTTAGGGTCCAGGTGAGGGTACGACAACGCTCTAGGGGGAGCGTACGTGTGAGGGCGCGGGTTAGTGTCAGCGTACGGGTTAGGATTAGGGGACGGCTGAGGGTCAGGCTTCGGGGAAGGGTTAGGGTTAGGGTTCGGGCTAGGGTTAGGGTTAGGGGACGTGGACGGTTTAGGGTCCAGGTGAGGGTACGACAACGCTCTAGGGGGAGCGTACGTGTGAGGGCGCGGGTTAGTGTCAGCGTACGCGTTAGGATTAGGGGACGGCTGAGGGTCAGGCTTCGGGGAAGGGTTAGGGTTAGGCTTCGCGCTAGGGTTAGGGTTAGGGGACGGGGACGGTTTAGGGTCCAGGTGAGGGTACGACAACGCTCTAGGGGGAGCGTACGTGTGAGGGCGCGGGTTAGTGTCAGCGTACGGGTTAGGATTAGGGGACGGCTGAGGGTCAGGCTTCGGGGAAGGGGTAGGGTTAGGGTTCGGGCTAGGGTTAGGGTTAGGTGACGGGGACGGTTTAGGGTCCAGGTGAGGGTACGACAACGCTCTAGGGGGAGCGTACGTGTGAGGGCGCGGGTTAGTGTCAGCGTACGGGTTAGGATTAGGGGACGGCTGAGGGTCAGGCTTCGGGGAAGGGTTAGGGTTAGGGTTCGGGCTAGGGTTAGGGTTAGGGGACGGGGACGGTTTAGGGTCCAGGTGAGGGTACGACAATGCTCTAGGGGGAGCGTACGTGTGAGGGCGCGGATTAGTGTCAGCGTACGGTTTAGGATTAGGGAACGGCTGAGGGTCAGGCTTCGGGGAAGGGTTAGGGTTAGGGTTCGGGCTAGGGTTAGGGTTAGGGGACGGGGACGGTTTAGGGTCCAGGTGAGGGTACGACAACGCTCTAGGGGGAGCGTACGTGTGAGGGCGCGGGTTAGTGTCAGCGTACGGGTTAGGATTAGGGGACGGCTGAGGTTCAGGCTTCGGGGAAGGGGTAGGGTTAGGGTTCGGGCTAGGGTTAGGGTTAGGGGACGGGGACGGTTTAGGGTCCAGGTGAGGGTACGACAACGCTCTAGGGGGAGCGTACGTGTGAGGGCGCGGGTTAGTGTCAGCGTACGGGTTAGGATTAGGGGACGGCTGAGGGTCAGGCTTCGGGGAAGGGGTAGGGTTAGGCTTCGTGCTAGGGTTAGGGTTAGGGGACGGGGACGGTTTAGGGTCCAGGTGAGGGTACGACAACGCTCTAGGGGGAGCGTACGTGTGAGGGCGCGGGTTAGTGTCAGCGTACGGGTTAGGATTAGGGGACGGCTGAGGGTCAGGCTTCGGGGAAGAGTTAGGGTTAGGGTTCGGGCTAGGGTTAGGGTTAGGGGACGGGGACGGTTTAGGGTCCAGGTGAGGGTACGACAACGCTCTAGGGGGAGCGTACGTGTGAGGGCGTGGGTTAGTGTCAGCGTACGGGTTAGGATTAGGGGACGGCTGAGGGTCAGGCTTCGGGGAAGGGTTAGGGTTAGGGTTCGGGCTAGGGTTAGGGTTAGGGGACGGGGACGGTTTAGGGTCCAGGTGAGGGTACGACAACGCTCTAGGGGGAGCGTACGTGTGAGGGCGCGGGTTAGTGTCAGTGTACGGGTTAGGATTAGGGGACGGCTGAGGGTCAGGCTTCGGGGAAGGGGTAGGGTTAGGGTTCGGGCTAGGGTTAGGGTTAGGGGACGGGGACGGTTTAGGGTCCAGGTGAGGGTACGACAACGCTCTAGGGGGAGCGTACGTGTGAGGGCGCGGGTTAGTGTCAGCGTACGGGTTAGGATTAGGGGACGGCTGAGGGTCAGGCTTCGGGGTAGGGGTAGGGTTAGCGTTCGGGCTAGGGTTAGGGTTAGGGGACGGGGACGGTTTAGGGTCCAGGTGAGGGTACGACAACGCTCTAGGGGGAGCGTACGTGTGAGGGCGCGGGTTAGTGTCAGCGTACGGGTTAGGATTAGGGGACGGCTGAGGGTCAGGCTTCGGGGAAGGGGTAGGGTTAGGGTTCGGTCTAGGGTTAGGATTAGGGGACGGGGACGGTTTAGGGTCCAGGTGAGGGTACGACAACGCTCTAGGGGGAGCGTACGTGTGAGGGCGCGGGTTAGTGTCAGCGTACGGGTTAGGATTAGGGGACGGCTGAGGGTCAGGCTTCGGGGAAGGGGTAGGGTTAGGGTTCGGGCTAGGGTTAGGGTTAGGGAACGGGGACGGTTTAGGGTCCAGGTGAGGGTACGACAACGCTCTAGGGGGAGCGTACGTGTGAGGGCGCGGGTTAGTGTCAGCGTACGGGTTAGGATTAGGGGACGGCTGAGGGTCAGGCTTCGGGGAAGGGGTAGGGTTAGGGTTCGGGCTAGGGTTAGGGTTAGGGGACGGGGACGGTTTAGGGTCCAGGTGAGGGTACGACAACGCTCTAGGGGGAGCGTACGTGTGAGGGCGCGGGTTAGTGTCAGCGTACGGGTTAGGATTAGGGGACGGCTGAGGGTCAGGCTTCGGGGAAGGGTTAGGGTTAGGGTTCGGGCTAGGGTTAGGGTTAGGGGACGGGGACGTTTTAGGGTCCAGGTGAGGGTACGACAACGCTCTAGGGGGAGCGTACGTGTGAGGGCGCGGGTTAGTGTCAGCGTACGGGTTAGGATTAGGGGACGGCTGAGGGTCAGGCTTCGGGGAAGGGTTAGGGTTAGGGTTCGGGCTAGGGTTAGGGTTAGTGGACGGGGACGGTTTAGGGTCCAGGTGAGGGTACGACAACGCTCTAGGGGGAGCGTACGTGTGAGCGCGCGGGTTAGTGTCAGCGTACGGGTTAGGAGTAGGGGACGGCTGAGGGTCAGGCTTCGGGGAAGGGGTAGGGTTAGGGTTCGGGCTAGGGTTAGGGTTAGGTGACGGGGACGGTTTAGGGTCCAGGTGAGGGTACGACAATGCTCTAGGGGGAGCTTACGTGTGAGGGCGCGGGTAAGTGTCAGCGTAAGGGTTAGGATTAGGGGACGGCTGAGGGTCAGGCTTCGGGGAAGGGTTAGGGTTAGGGTTCGGGCTAGGGTTAGGGTTAGGGGACGGGGACGGTTTAGGGTCCAGGTGAGGGTACGACAACGCTCTAGGCGGAGCGTACGTGTGAGGGCGCGGGTTAGTGTCAGCGTACGGGTTAGGATTAGGGGACGGCTGAGGTTCAGGCTTCGGGGAAGGGGTAGGGTTAGGGTTCGGGCTAGGGTTAGGGTTAGGGGACGGGGACGGTTTAGGGTCCAGGTGAGGGTACGACAACGCTCTAGGGGGAGCGTACGTGTGAGGGCGCGGGTTAGTGTCAGCGTACGGGTTAGGATTAGGGGACGGCTGAGGGTCAGGCTTCGGGGAAGTGGTAGGGTTAGGCTTCGGGCTAGGGTTAGGGTTAGGGGACGGGGACGGTTTAGGGTCCAGGTGAGGGTACGACAACGCTCTAGGGGGAGCGTACGTGTGAGGGCGCGGGTTAGTGTCAGCGTACGGGTTAGGATTAGGGGACGGCTGAGGGTCAGGCTTCGGGGAAGGGTTAGGGTTAGGGTTCGGGCTAGGGTTAGGGTTAGGGGACGGGGACGGTTTAGGGTCCAGGTGAGGGTACGACAACGCTCTAGGGGGAGCGTACGTGTGAGGGCGTGGGTTAGTGTCAGCGTACGGGTTAGGATTAGGGGACGGCTCAGGTTCAGTCTTCGGGGAAGGGGTAGGGTTAGGGTTCGGGCTAGGGTTAGGGTTAGGGGACGGGGACGGTTTAGGGTCCAGGTGAGGGTACGACAACGCTCTAGGGGGAGCGTACGTGTGAGGGCGCGGGTTAGTGTCAGCGTACGGGTTAGGATTAGGGGACGGCTGAGGGTCAGGCTTCGGGGAAGTGTTAGGGTTAGGGTTCGGGCTAGGGTTAGGGTTAGGGGACGGGGACGGTTTAGGGTCCAGGTGAGGGTACGACAACGCTCTAGGGGGAGCGTACGTGTGAGGGCGCGGGTTAGTGTCAGCGTACGGGTTAGGATTAGGGGACGGCTGAGGGTCAGGCTTCGGGGAAGGGGTAGGGTTAGGGTTCGGGCTAGGGTTAGGGTTAGGGGACGGGGACGGTTTAGGGTCCAGGTGAGGGTACGACAACGCTCTAGGGGGAGCGTACGTGTGAGGGCGCGGGTTAGTGTCAGCGTACGGGTTAGGATTAGGGGACGGCTGAGGGTCAGGCTTCGGGGAAGGGTTAGGGTTAGGGTTCGGGCTAGGGTTAGGGTTAGGGGACGGGGACGGTTTAGGGTCCAGGTGAGGGTACGACAACGCTCTAGGGGGAGCGTACGTGTGAGGGCGCGGGTTAGTGTCAGAGTACGGGTTAGGATTAGGGGACGGCTGAGGGTCAGGCTTCGGGGAAGGGTTAGGGTTAGGGTTCGGGCTAGGGTTAGGGTTAGGGGACGGGGACGGTTTAGGGTCCAGGTGAGGGTACGACAACGCTCTAGGGGGAGCGTACGTGTGAGGGCGCGGGTTAGTGTCAGCGTACGGGTTAGGATTAGGGGACGGCTGAGGGTCAGGCTTCGGGGAAGGGTTAGGGTTAGGGTTGGGGCTAGGGTTAGGGTTAGGGGACGTGGACGGTTTAGGGTCCAGGTGAGGGTACGACAACGCTCTAGGGGGAGCGTACGTGTGAGGGCGTGGGTTAGTGTCATCGTACGCGTTAGGATTAGGGGACGGCTGAGGGTCAGGCTTCGGGGAAGTGTTAGGGTTAGGCTTCGGGCTAGGGTTAGGGTTAGGGGACGGGGACGGTTTAGGGTCCAGGTGAGGGTACGACAACGCTCTAGGGGGAGCGTACGTGTGAGGGCGCGGGTTAGTGTCAGCGTACGGGTTAGGATTAGGGGACGGCTGAGGGTCAGGCTTCGGGGAAGGGTTAGGGTTAGGGTTCGGGCTAGGGTTAGGGGACGGGGACGGTTTAGGGTCCAGGTGAGGGTACGACAATGCTCTAGGGGGAGCGTACGTGTGAGGGCGCGTGTTAGTGTCAGCGTACGGTTTAGGATTAGGGGACGGCTGAGGGTCAGGCTTCGGGGAAGGGTTAGGGTTAGGGTTCGGGCTAGGGTTAGGGTTAGGGGACGGGGACGGTTTAGGGTCCAGGTGAGGGTACGACAACGCTCTAGGGGGAGCGTACGTGTGAGGGCGCGGGTTAGTGTCAGCGTACGGGTTAGGATTAGGGGACGGCTGAGGGTCAGGCTTCGGGGAAGGGGTAGGGTTAGGGTTCGGGCTAGGGTTAGGGTTAGGGGACGGGGACGGTTTAGGGTCCAGGTGAGGGTACGACAACGCTCTAGGGGGAGCGTACGTGTGAGGGCGCGGGTTAGTGTCAGCGTACGGGTTAGGATTAGGGGACGGCTGAGGGTCAGGCTTCGGGGAAGGGTTAGGGTTAGGGTTCGGGCTAGGGTTAGGGTTAGGGGACGGGGACGGTTTAGGGTCCAGGTGAGGGTACGACAACGCTCTAGGGGGAGCGTACGTGTGAGGGCGCGGATTAGTGTCAGCGTACGGTTTAGGATTAGGGGACGGCTGAGGGTCAGGCTTCGGGGAAGGGTTAGGGTTAGGGTTCGGGCTAGGGTTAGGGTTAGGGGACGGGGACGGTTTAGGGTCCAGGTGTGGGTACGACAACGCTCTAGGGGGAGCGTACGTGTGAGGGCGCGGGTTAGTGTCAGCGTACGGGTTAGGATTAGGGGACGGCTGAGGTTCAGGCTTCGGGGAAGGGGTAGGGTTAGGGTTCGGGCTAGGGTTAGGGTTAGGGGACGGGGACGGTTTAGGGTCCAGGTGAGGGTACGACAACGCTCTAGGGGGAGCGTACGTGTGAGGGCGCGGGTTAGTGTCAGCGTACGGGTTAGGATTAGGGGACGGCTGAGGGTCAGGCTTCGGGGAAGGGGTAGGGTTAGGCTTCGGGCTAGGGTTAGGGTTAGGGGACGGGGACGGTTTAGGGTCCAGGTGAGGGTACGACAACGCTCTAGGGGGAGCGTACGTGTGAGGGCGCGGGTTAGTGTCAGCGTACGGGTTAGGATTAGGGGACGGCTGAGGGTCAGGCTTCGGGGAAGAGTTAGGGTTAGGGTTCGGGCTAGGGTTAGGATTAGGGGACGGGGACGGTTTAGGGTCCAGGTGAGGGTACGACAACGCTCTAGGGGGAGCGTACGTGTGAGGGCGCGGGTTAGTGTCAGCGTACGGGTTAGGATTAGGGGACGGCTGAGGGTCAGGCTTCGGGGAAGGGTTAGGGTTAGGGTTCGGGCTAGGGTTAGGGTTAGGGGACGGGGACGGTTTAGGGTCCAGGTGAGGGTACGACAACGCTCTAGGGGGAGCGTACGTGTGAGGGCGCGGGTTAGTGTCAGCGTACGGGTTAGGATTAGGGGACGGCTGAGGGTCAGGCTTCGGGGAAGGGGTAGGGTTAGGGTTCGGGCTAGGGTTAGGGTTAGGGGACGGGGACGGTTTAGGGTCCAGGTGAGGGTACGACAACGCTCTAGGGGGAGCGTACGTGTGAGGGCGCGGGTTAGTGTCAGCGTACGGGTTAGGATTAGGGGACGGCTGAGGTTCAGGCTTCGGGGAAGTGGTAGGGTTAGGGTTCGGGCTAGGGTTAGGGTTAGGGTTAGGGGACGGTTTAGGATCCAGGTGAGGGTACGACAACGCTCTAGGGGGAGCGTACGTGTCAGGGCGCGGGTTAGTGTCAGCGTACGGGTTAGGATTAGGGGACGGCTGAGGGTCAGGCTTCGGGGAAGGGTTAGGGTTAGGGTTCGGGCTAGGGTTAGGGTTAGGGGACGGGGACGGTTTAGGGTCCAGGTGAGGGTACGACAACGCTCTAGGGGGAGCGTACGTGTGAGGGCGCGGGTTAGTGTCAGCGTACGGGTTAGGATTAGGGGACGGCTGAGGGTCAGGCTTCGGGGAAGGGTTAGGGTTAGGGTTCGGGCTAGGGTTAGGGTTAGGGGACGTGGACGGTTTAGGGTCCAGGTGAGGGTACGACAACGCTCTAGGGGGAGCGTACGTGTGAGGGCGCGGGTTAGTGTCAGCGTACGCGTTAGGATTAGGGGACGGCTGAGGGTCAGGCTTCGGGGAAGGGTTAGGGTTAGGCTTCGCGCTAGGGTTAGGGTTAGGGGACGGGGACGGTTTAGGGTCCAGGTGAGGGTACGACAACGCTCTAGGGGGAGCGTACGTGTGAGGGCGCGGGTTAGTGTCAGCGTACGGGTTAGGATTAGGGGACGGCTGAGGGTCAGGCTTCGGGGAAGGGGTAGGGTTAGGGTTCGGGCTAGGGTTAGGGTTAGGTGACGGGGACGGTTTAGGGTCCAGGTGAGGGTACGACAACGCTCTAGGGGGAGCGTACGTGTGAGGGCGCGGGTTAGTGTCAGCGTACGGGTTAGGATTAGGGGACGGCTGAGGGTCAGGCTTCGGGGAAGGGTTAGGGTTAGGGTTCGGGCTAGGGTTAGGGTTAGGGGACGGGGACGGTTTAGGGTCCAGGTGAGGGTACGACAATGCTCTAGGGGGAGCGTACGTGTGAGGGCGCGGATTAGTGTCAGCGTACGGTTTAGGATTAGGGAACGGCTGAGGGTCAGGCTTCGGGGAAGGGTTAGGGTTAGGGTTCGGGCTAGGGTTAGGGTTAGGGGACGGGGACGGTTTAGGGTCCAGGTGAGGGTACGACAACGCTCTAGGGGGAGCGTACGTGTGAGGGCGCGGGTTAGTGTCAGCGTACGGGTTAGGATTAGGGGACGGCTGAGGTTCAGGCTTCGGGGAAGGGGTAGGGTTAGGGTTCGGGCTAGGGTTAGGGTTAGGGGACGGGGACGGTTTAGGGTCCAGGTGAGGGTACGACAACGCTCTAGGGGGAGCGTACGTGTGAGGGCGCGGGTTAGTGTCAGCGTACGGGTTAGGATTAGGGGACGGCTGAGGGTCAGGCTTCGGGGAAGGGGTAGGGTTAGGCTTCGTGCTAGGGTTAGGGTTAGGGGACGGGGACGGTTTAGGGTCCAGGTGAGGGTACGACAACGCTCTAGGGGGAGCGTACGTGTGAGGGCGCGGGTTAGTGTCAGCGTACGGGTTAGGATTAGGGGACGGCTGAGGGTCAGGCTTCGGGGAAGGGTTAGGGTTAGGGTTCGGGCTAGGGTTAGGGTTAGGGGACGGGGACGGTTTAGGGTCCAGGTGAGGGTACGACAACGCTCTAGGGGGAGCGTACGTGTGAGGGCGTGGGTTAGTGTCAGCGTACGGGTTAGGATTAGGGGACGGCTGAGGGTCAGGCTTCGGGGAAGGGTTAGGGTTAGGGTTCGGGCTAGGGTTAGGGTTAGGGGACGGGGACGGTTTAGGGTCCAGGTGAGGGTACGACAACGCTCTAGGGGGAGCGTACGTGTGAGGGCGCGGGTTAGTGTCAGTGTACGGGTTAGGATTAGGGGACGGCTGAGGGTCAGGCTTCGGGGAAGGGGTAGGGTTAGGGTTCGGGCTAGGGTTAGGGTTAGGGGACGGGGACGGTTTAGGGTCCAGGTGAGGGTACGACAACGCTCTAGGGGGAGCGTACGTGTGAGGGCGCGGGTTAGTGTCAGCGTACGGGTTAGGATTAGGGGACGGCTGAGGGTCAGGCTTCGGGGTAGGGGTAGGGTTAGCGTTCGGGCTAGGGTTAGGGTTAGGGGACGGGGACGGTTTAGGGTCCAGGTGAGGGTACGACAACGCTCTAGGGGGAGCGTACGTGTGAGGGCGCGGGTTAGTGTCAGCGTACGGGTTAGGATTAGGGGACGGCTGAGGGTCAGGCTTCGGGGAAGGGGTAGGGTTAGGGTTCGGTCTAGGGTTAGGATTAGGGGACGGGGACGGTTTAGGGTCCAGGTGAGGGTACGACAACGCTCTAGGGGGAGCGTACGTGTGAGGGCGCGGGTTAGTGTCAGCGTACGGGTTAGGATTAGGGGACGGCTGAGGGTCAGGCTTCGGGGAAGGGGTAGGGTTAGGGTTCGGGCTAGGGTTAGGGTTAGGGAACGGGGACGGTTTAGGGTCCAGGTGAGGGTACGACAACGCTCTAGGGGGAGCGTACGTGTGAGGGCGCGGGTTAGTGTCAGCGTACGGGTTAGGATTAGGGGACGGCTGAGGGTCAGGCTTCGGGGAAGGGGTAGGGTTAGGGTTCGGGCTAGGGTTAGGGTTAGGGGACGGGGACGGTTTAGGGTCCAGGTGAGGGTACGACAACGCTCTAGGGGGAGCGTACGTGTGAGGGCGCGGGTTAGTGTCAGCGTACGGGTTAGGATTAGGGGACGGCTGAGGGTCAGGCTTCGGGGAAGGGTTAGGGTTAGGGTTCGGGCTAGGGTTAGGGTTAGGGGACGGGGACGTTTTAGGGTCCAGGTGAGGGTACGACAACGCTCTAGGGGGAGCGTACGTGTGAGGGCGCGGGTTAGTGTCAGCGTACGGGTTAGGATTAGGGGACGGCTGAGGGTCAGGCTTCGGGGAAGGGTTAGGGTTAGGGTTCGGGCTAGGGTTAGGGTTAGTGGACGGGGACGGTTTAGGGTCCAGGTGAGGGTACGACAACGCTCTAGGGGGAGCGTACGTGTGAGCGCGCGGGTTAGTGTCAGCGTACGGGTTAGGAGTAGGGGACGGCTGAGGGTCAGGCTTCGGGGAAGGGGTAGGGTTAGGGTTCGGGCTAGGGTTAGGGTTAGGTGACGGGGACGGTTTAGGGTCCAGGTGAGGGTACGACAATGCTCTAGGGGGAGCTTACGTGTGAGGGCGCGGGTAAGTGTCAGCGTAAGGGTTAGGATTAGGGGACGGCTGAGGGTCAGGCTTCGGGGAAGGGTTAGGGTTAGGGTTCGGGCTAGGGTTAGGGTTAGGGGACGGGGACGGTTTAGGGTCCAGGTGAGGGTACGACAACGCTCTAGGCGGAGCGTACGTGTGAGGGCGCGGGTTAGTGTCAGCGTACGGGTTAGGATTAGGGGACGGCTGAGGTTCAGGCTTCGGGGAAGGGGTAGGGTTAGGGTTCGGGCTAGGGTTAGGGTTAGGGGACGGGGACGGTTTAGGGTCCAGGTGAGGGTACGACAACGCTCTAGGGGGAGCGTACGTGTGAGGGCGCGGGTTAGTGTCAGCGTACGGGTTAGGATTAGGGGACGGCTGAGGGTCAGGCTTCGGGGAAGTGGTAGGGTTAGGCTTCGGGCTAGGGTTAGGGTTAGGGGACGGGGACGGTTTAGGGTCCAGGTGAGGGTACGACAACGCTCTAGGGGGAGCGTACGTGTGAGGGCGCGGGTTAGTGTCAGCGTACGGGTTAGGATTAGGGGACGGCTGAGGGTCAGGCTTCGGGGAAGGGTTAGGGTTAGGGTTCGGGCTAGGGTTAGGGTTAGGGGACGGGGACGGTTTAGGGTCCAGGTGAGGGTACGACAACGCTCTAGGGGGAGCGTACGTGTGAGGGCGTGGGTTAGTGTCAGCGTACGGGTTAGGATTAGGGGACGGCTCAGGTTCAGTCTTCGGGGAAGGGGTAGGGTTAGGGTTCGGGCTAGGGTTAGGGTTAGGGGACGGGGACGGTTTAGGGTCCAGGTGAGGGTACGACAACGCTCTAGGGGGAGCGTACGTGTGAGGGCGCGGGTTAGTGTCAGCGTACGGGTTAGGATTAGGGGACGGCTGAGGGTCAGGCTTCGGGGAAGTGTTAGGGTTAGGGTTCGGGCTAGGGTTAGGGTTAGGGGACGGGGACGGTTTAGGGTCCAGGTGAGGGTACGACAACGCTCTAGGGGGAGCGTACGTGTGAGGGCGCGGGTTAGTGTCAGCGTACGGGTTAGGATTAGGGGACGGCTGAGGGTCAGGCTTCGGGGAAGGGGTAGGGTTAGGGTTCGGGCTAGGGTTAGGGTTAGGGGACGGGGACGGTTTAGGGTCCAGGTGAGGGTACGACAACGCTCTAGGGGGAGCGTACGTGTGAGGGCGCGGGTTAGTGTCAGCGTACGGGTTAGGATTAGGGGACGGCTGAGGGTCAGGCTTCGGGGAAGGGTTAGGGTTAGGGTTCGGGCTAGGGTTAGGGTTAGGGGACGGGGACGGTTTAGGGTCCAGGTGAGGGTACGACAACGCTCTAGGGGGAGCGTACGTGTGAGGGCGCGGGTTAGTGTCAGCGTACGGGTTAGGATTAGGGGACGGCTGAGGGTCAGGCTTCGGGGAAGGGTTAGGGTTAGGGTTCGGGCTAGGGTTAGGGTTAGGGGACGGGGACGGTTTAGGGTCCAGGTGAGGGTACGACAACGCTCTAGGGGGAGCGTACGTGTGAGGGCGCGGGTTAGTGTCAGCGTACGGGTTAGGATTAGGGGACGGCTGAGGGTCAGGCTTCGGGGAAGGGTTAGGGTTAGGGTTGGGGCTAGGGTTAGGGTTAGGGGACGTGGACGGTTTAGGGTCCAGGTGAGGGTACGACAACGCTCTAGGGGGAGCGTACGTGTGAGGGCGTGGGTTAGTGTCATCGTACGCGTTAGGATTAGGGGACGGCTGAGGGTCAGGCTTCGGGGAAGTGTTAGGGTTAGGCTTCGGGCTAGGGTTAGGGTTAGGGGACGGGGACGGTTTAGGGTCCAGGTGAGGGTACGACAACGCTCTAGGGGGAGCGTACGTGTGAGGGCGCGGGTTAGTGTCAGCGTACGGGTTAGGATTAGGGGACGGCTGAGGGTCAGGCTTCGGGGAAGGGTTAGGGTTAGGGTTCGGGCTAGGGTTAGGGGACGGGGACGGTTTAGGGTCCAGGTGAGGGTACGACAATGCTCTAGGGGGAGCGTACGTGTGAGGGCGCGTGTTAGTGTCAGCGTACGGTTTAGGATTAGGGGACGGCTGAGGGTCAGGCTTCGGGGAAGGGTTAGGGTTAGGGTTCGGGCTAGGGTTAGGGTTAGGGGACGGGGACGGTTTAGGGTCCAGGTGAGGGTACGACAACGCTCTAGGGGGAGCGTACGTGTGAGGGCGCGGGTTAGTGTCAGCGTACGGGTTAGGATTAGGGGAAGGCTGAGGGTCGGGCTTCGGGGAAGGGGTAGGGTTAGGGTTCGGGCTAGGGTTAGGGTTAGGGGACGGGGACGGTTTAGGGTCCAGGTGAGGGTACGACAACGCTCTAGGGGGAGCGTACGTGTGAGGGCGCGGGTTAGTGTCAGCGTACGGGTTAGGATTAGGGGACGGCTGAGGGTCAGGCTTCGGGGAAGGGGTAGGGTTAGGCTTCGGGCTAGGGTTAGGGTTAGGGGACGGGGACGGTTTAGGGTCCAGGTGAGGGTACGACAACGCTCTAGGGGGAGCGTACGTGTGAGGGCGCGGGTTAGTGTCAGCGTACGGGTTAGGATTAGGGGACGGCTGAGGGTCAGGCTTCGGGGAAGGGGTAGGGTTAGGGTTCGGGCTAGGGTTAGGGTTAGGGGACGGGGACGGTTTAGGGTCCAGGTGAGGGTACGACAACGCTCTTGGGGGAGCGTACGTGTGAGGGCGCGGGTTAGTGTCAGCGTACGGGTTAGGATTAGGGGACGGCTGAGGGTCAGGCTTCGGGGAAGGGTTAGGGTTAAGGTTCGGGCTAGGGTTAGGGTTAGGGGACGGGGACGGTTTAGGGTCCAGGTGAGGGTACGACAACGCTCTAGGGGGAGCGTACGTGTGAGGGCGCGGGTTAGTGTCAGCGTACGGGTTAGGATTAGGGGACGGCTGAGGGTCAGGCTTCGGGGAAGGGGTAGGGTTAGGGTTCGGGCTAGGGTTAGGGTTAGGGGACGGGGACGGTTTAGGGTCCAGGTGAGGGTACGACAACGCTCTAGGGGGAGCGTACGTGTGAGGGCGCGGGTTAGTGTCAGCGTACGGGTTAGGATTATGGGACTGCTGAGGGTCAGGCTTCGGGGTCGGGGTAGGGTTAGGGTTCGGGCTAGGGTTAGGGTTAGGGGACGGGGACGGTTTAGGGTCCAGGTGAGGGTACGACAACGCTCTAGGGGGAGCGTACGTGTGAGGGCGCGGGTTAGTGTCAGCGTACGGGTTAGGATTAGGGGACGGCTGAGGGTCAGGCTTCGGGGAAGTGTTAGGGTTAGGGTTCGGGCTAGGGTTAGGGTTAGGGGACGGGGACGGTTTAGGGTCCAGGTGAGGGTACGACAATGGTCTAGGGGGAGCGTACGTGTGAGGGCGCGGGTTAGTGTCAGCGTACGGGTTAGGATTAGGGGACGGCTCAGGTTCAGGCTTCGGGGAAGGGGTAGGGTTAGGGTTCGGGCTAGGGTTAGGGTTAGGGGACGGGGACGGTTTAGGGTCCAGGTGAGGGTACGACAACGCTCTAGGGGGAGCGTACGTGTGAGGGCGCGGGTTAGTGTCAGCGTACGGGTTAGGATTAGGGGACGGCTGAGGGTCAGGCTTCGGGGAAGGGTTAGGGTTAGGGTTCGGGCTAGGGTTAGGGTTAGGGGACGGGGACGGTTTAGGGTCCAGGTGAGGGTACGACAACGCTCTAGGGGGAGCGTACGTGTGAGGGCGCGGGTTAGTGTCAGCGTACGGGTTAGGATTAGGGGACGGCTGAGGGTCAGGCGTCGGGGAAGGGGTAGGGTTAGGCTTCGGGCTAGGGTTAGGGTTAGGGGACGGGGACGGTTTAGGGTCCAGGTGAGGGTACGACAACGCTCTAGGGGGAGCGTACGTGTGAGGGCGCGTGTTAGTGTCAGCGTACGGGTTAGGATTAGGGGACGGCTGAGGGTCAGGCTTCGGGGAAGGGTTAGGGTTAGGCTTCGGGCTAGGGTTAGGGTTAGGGGACGGGGACGGTTTAGGGTCCAGGTGAGGGTACGACAACGCTCTAGGGGGAGCATACGTGTGAGGGCGCGGGTTAGTGTCAGCGTACGGGTTAGGATTAGGGGACGGCTGAGGGTCAGGCTTCGGGGAAGGTTTAGGGTTAGGGTTCGGGCTAGGGTTAGGGTTAGGGGACGGGGACGGTTTAGGGTCCAGGTGAGGGTACGACAACGCTCTAGGGGGAGCGTACGTGTGAGGGCGCGGGTTAGTGTCAGCGTACGGGTTAGGATTAGGGGACGGCTGAGGGTCAGGCTTCGGGGAAGGGTTAGGGTTAGGGTTCGGGCTAGGGTTAGGGTTAGGGGACGGGGACGGTTTAGGGTCCAGGTGAGGGTACGACAACGCTCTAGGGGGAGCGTACGTGTGAGGGCGCGGGTTAGTGTCAGCGTACGGGTTAGGATTAGGGGACGGCTGAGGGTCAGGCTTCGGGGAAGGGTTAGGGTTAGGGTTCGGGCTAGGGTTAGGGTTAGGGGACGGGGACGGTTTAGGGTCCAGGTGAGGGTACGACAACGCTCTAGGGGGAGCGTACGTGTGAGGGCGCGGGTTAGTGTCAGCGTACGGGTTAGGATTAGGGGACGGCTGAGGGTCAGGCTTCGGGGAAGGGTTAGGGTTAGGGTTCGGGCTAGGGTTAGGGTTAGGGGACGGGGACGGTTTAGGGTCCAGGTGAGGGTACGACAACGCTCTAGGGGGAGCGTACGTGTGAGGGCGTGGGTTAGTGTCAGCGTACGGGTTAGGATTAGGGGACGGCTGAGGGTCAGGCTTCGGGGAAGGGTTAGGGTTAGGGTTCGGGCTAGGGTTAGGGTTAGGGGACGGGGACGGTTTAGGGTCCAGGTGAGGGTACGACAACGCTCTAGGGGGAGCGTACGTGTGAGGGCGCGGGTTAGTGTCAGCGTACGGGTTAGGATTAGGGGACGGCTGAGGGTCAGGCATCGGGGAAGGGGTAGGGTTAGGCGTCGGGCTAGGGTTAGGGTTAGGGGACGGGGACGGTTTAGGGTCCAGGTGAGGGTACGACAACGCTCAAGGGGAGCGTACGTGTGAGGGCTCGTGTTAGTGTCAGCGTACGGGTTAGGATTAGGGGACGGCTGAGGGTCAGGCTTCGGGGAAGGGTTAGGGTTAGGCTTCGGGCTAGGGTTAGGGTTAGGGGACGGGGACGGTTTAGGGTCCAGGTGAGGGTACGACAACGCTCTAGGGGGAGCGTACGTGTGAGGGCGCGGGTTAGTGTCAGCGTACGGGTTAGGATTAGGGGACGGCTGAGGGTCAGGCTTCGGGGAAGGGTTAGGGTTAGGCTTCGGGCTAGGGTTAGGGTTAGGGGACGGGGGCGGTTTAGGGTCCAGGTGAGGGTACGACAACGCTCTAGGGGGAGCGTACGTGTGAGGGCGCGGGTTAGTGTCAGCGTACGGGTTAGGATTAGGGGACGGCTGAGGGTCAGGCTTCGGGGAAGGGTTAGGGTTAGGGTTCGGGCTAGGGTTAGGGTTAGGGGACGGGGACGGTTTAGGGTCCAGGTGAGGGTACGACCACGCTCTAGGGGGAGCGTACGTGTGAGGGCGCGGGTTAGTGTCAGCGTACGGGTTAGGATTAGGGGACGGCTGAGGGTCAGGCTTCGGGGAAGGGTTAGGGTTAGGGTTCGGGCTAGGGTTAGGGTTAGGGGACGGGGACGGTTTAGGGTCCAGGTGAGGGTACGACAACGCTCTAGGGGGAGCGTACGTGTGAGGGCGCGGGTTAGTGTCAGCGTACGGGTTAGGATTAGGGGACGGCTGAGGGTCAGGCTTCGGGGTAGGGGTAGGGTTAGGGTTCGGGCTAGGGTTAGGGTTAGGGGACGGGGACGGTTTAGGGTCCAGGTGAGGGTACGACAACGCTCTAGGGGGAGAGTACGTGTGAGCGCGCGGGTTAGTGTCAGCGTACGGGTTAGGATTAGGAGACGGCTGAGGGTCAGGCTTCGGGGAAGGGGTAGGGTTAGGGTTCGGGCTAGGGTTAGGGTTAGGGGACGGGGACGGTTTAGGGTCCAGGTGAGGGTACGACAACGCTCTAGGGGGAGCGTACGTGTGAGGGCGCGGGTTAGTGTCAGCGTACGGTTTAGGATTAGGGGACGGCTGAGGGTCAGGCTTCGAGGAAGGGGTAGGGTTAGGGTTCGGTCTAGGGTTAGGGTTAGGGGACGGGGAAGGTTTAGGGTCCAGGTGAGGGTACGACAACGCTCTAGGGGGAGCGTACGTGTGAGGGCGCGGGTTAGTGTCAGCGTACGGGTTAGGATTAGGGGACGGCTGAGGGTCAGGCTTCGGGGAAGGGGTAGGGTTAGGGTTCGGGCTAGGGTTAGGGTTAGGGGACGGGGACGGTTTAGGGTCCAGGTGAGGGTACGACAACGCTCTAGGGGGAGCGTACGTGTGAGGACGCGGGTTAGTGTCAGCGTACGGGTTAGGATTAGGGGACGGCTGAGGGTCAGGCTTCGGGGAAGGGGTAGGGTTAGGGTTCGGGCTAGAGTTAGGGTTAGGGGTCGGGGACGGTTTAGGTTCCAGGTGAGGGTACGACAACGCTCTAGGGGGAGCGTACGTGTGAGGGCGCGGGTTAGTGTCAGCGTACGGGTTAGGATTAGGGGACGGCTGAGCGTCAGGCTTCGGGGAAGGGTTAGGGTTAGGGTTCGAGCTAGGGTTAGGGTTAGGGGACGGGGACGGTTTAGGGTCCAGGTGAGGGTACGACAACGCTCTAGGGGGAGCGTACGTGTGAGGGCGCGGGTTAGTGTCAGCATACGGGTTAGGATTAGGGGACGGCTGAGGGTCAGGCTTCGGGGAAGGGTTAGGGTTAGGGTTCGGGCTAGGGTTAGGGTTAGGGGACGGGGACGGTTTAGGGTCCAGGTGAGGGTACGACAACGCTCTAGGGGGAGCGTACGTGTGAGGGCGCGGGTTAGTGTCAGCGTACGGGTTAGGATTAGGGGACGGCTGAGGGTCAGGCTTCGGGGAAGGGTTAGGGTTAGGGTTCGGGCTAGGGTTAGGGTTAGGGGACGGGGACGGTTTAGGGTCCAGGTGAGGGTACGACAACGCTCTAGGGGGAGCGTACGTGTGAGGGCGCGGGTTAGTGTCAGCGTACGGGTTAGGATTAGGGGACGGCTGAGGGTCAGGCTTCGGGGAAGGGTTAGGGTTAGGGTTCGGGCTAGGGTTAGGGTTAGGGGACGGGGACGGTTTAGGGTCCAGGTGAGGGTACGACAACGCTCTAGGGGGAGCGTACGTGTGAGGGCGCGGGTTAGTGTCAGCGTACGGGTTAGGATTAGGGGACGGCTGAGGGTCAGGCTTCGGGGAAGGGTTAGGGTTAGGGTTCGGGCTAGGGTTAGGGTTAGGGGACGGGGACGGTTTAGGGTCCAGGTGAGGGTACGACAACGCTCTAGGGGGAGCGTACGTGTGAGGGCGCGGGTTAGTGTCAGCGTACGGGTTAGGATTAGGGGACGGCTGAGGGTCAGGCTTCGGGGAAGTGTTAGGGTTAGGGTTCGGGCTAGGGTTAGGGTTAGGGGACGGGGACGGTTTAGGGTCCAGGTGAGGGTACGACAACGCTCTAGGGGGAGCGTACGTGTGAGGGCGCGGGTTAGTGTCAGCGTACGGGTTAGGATTAGGGGACGGCTGAGGGTCAGGCTTCGGGGAAGGGTTAGGGTTAGGGTTCGGGCTAGGGTTAGGGTTAGGGGACGGGGACGGTTTAGGGTCCAGGTGAGGGTACGACAACGCTCTAGGGGGAGCGTACGTGTGAGGGCGCGGGTTAGTGTCAGCGTACGGGTTAGGATTAGGGGACGGCTGAGGGTCAGGCTTCGGGGAAGGGTTAGGGTTAGGGTTCGGGCTAGGGTTAGGGTTAGGGGACGGGGACGGTTTAGGGTCCAGGTGAGGGTACGACAACGCTCTAGGGGGAGCGTACGTGTGAGGGCGCGGGTTAGTGTCAGCGTACGGGTTAGGATTAGGGGACGGCTGAGGGTCAGGCTTCGGGGAAGGGTTAGGGTTAGGGTTCGGGCTAGGGTTAGGGTTAGGGGACGGGGACGGTTTAGGGTCCAGGTGAGGGTACGACAACGCTCTAGGGGGAGCGTACGTGTGAGGGCGCGGGTTAGTGTCAGCGTACGGGTTAGGATTAGGGGACGGCTGAGGGTCAGGCTTCGGGGAAGGGTTAGGGTTAGGGTTCGGGCTAGGGTTAGGGTTAGGGGACGGGGACGGTTTAGGGTCCAGGTGAGGGTACGACAACGCTCTAGGGGGAGCGTACGTGTGAGGGCGCGGGTTAGTGTCAGCGTACGGGTTAGGATTAGGGGACGGCTGAGGGTCAGGCTTCGGGGAAGGGTTAGGGTTAGGGTTCGGGCTAGGGTTAGGGTTAGGGGACGGGGACGGTTTAGGGTCCAGGTGAGGGTACGACAACGCTCTAGGGGGAGCGTACGTGTGAGGGCGCGGGTTAGTGTCAGCGTACAGGTTAGGATTAGGGGACGGCTGAGGGTCAGGCTTCGGGGTAGGGTTAGGGTTAGGGTTCGGGCTAGGGTTAGGGTTAGGGGACGGGGACGGTTTAGGGTCCAGGTGAGGGTACGACAACGCTCTAGGGGGAGCGTACGTGTGAGGGCGCGGGTTAGGGTCAGCGTACGGGTTAGGATTAGGGGACGGCTGAGGGTCAGGCTTCGGGGAAGTGTTAGGGTTAGGGTTCGGGCTTGGGTTAGGGTTAGGGGACGGGGACGGTTTAGGGTCCAGGTGAGGGTACGACAACGCTCTAGGGTGAGCGTACGTGTGAGGGCGCGGGTTAGTGTCAGCGTACGGGTTAGGATTAGGGGACGGCTGAGGGTCAGGCTTCGGGGAAGGGGTAGGGTTAGGGTTCGGGCTAGGGTTAGGGTTAGGGGACGGGGACGGTTTAGGCTCCAGCTGAGGGTACGACAACGCTCTAGGGGGAGCGTACGTGTGAGGGCGCGGGTTAGTGTCAGCGTACGGGTTAGGATTAGGGGACGGCTGAGGGTCAGGCTTCGGGGAAGGGTTAGGGTTAGGGTTCGGGCTAGGGTTAGGGTTAGGGTTAGGGGACGGTTTAGGGTCCAGGTGAGGGTACGACAACGCTCTAGGGGGAGCGTACGTGTGAGGGCGCGGGTTAGTGTCAGCGTACGGGTTAGGATTAGGGGACGGCTGAGGGTCAGGCTTCGGGGAAGGCGTAGGGTTAGGGTTCGGGCTAGGGTTAGGGTTAGGGGACGGGGACGGTTTAGGGTCCAGGTGAGGCTACGACAACGCTCTAGGGGGAGCGTACGTGTGAGGGCGCGGGTTAGTGTCAGCGTACGGGTTAGGATTAGGGGACGGCTGAGGGTCAGGCTTCGGGGAAGGCTTAGGGTTAGGTTTCGGGCTAGGGTTAGGGTTAGGGGACGGGGACGGTTTAGGGTCCAGGTGAGGGTACGACAACGCTCTAGGGGGAGCGTACGTGTGAGGGCGCGGGTTAGTGTCAGCGTACGGGTTAGGATTAGGGGACGGCTGAGGGTCAGGCTTCGGGGAAGGGTTAGGGTTAGGGTTCGGGCTAGGGTTAGGGTTAGGGGACGGGGACGGTTTAGGGTCCAGGTGAGGGTACGACAACGCTCTAGGGGGAGCGTACATGTGAGGGCGCGGGTTAGTGTCAGCGTACGGGTTAGGATTAGGGGACGGCTGAGGGTCAGGCTTCGGGGAAGGGTTAGGGTTAGGGTTCGGGCTAGGGTTAGGGTTAGGGGACGGGGACGGTTTAGGGTCCAGGTGAGGGTACGACAATGCTCTAGGGGGAGCGTACGTGTGAGGGCGCGGGTTAGTGTCAGCGTACGGGTTAGGATTAGGGGACGGCTGAGGGTCAGGCTTCGGGGAAGGGTTAGGGTTAGGGTTCGGGCTAGGGTTAGGGTTAGGGGACGGGGACGGTTTAGGGTCCAGGTGAGGGTACGACAACGCTCTAGGGGGAGCGTACGTGTGAGGGCGCGGGTTAGTGTCAGCGTACGGGTTAGGATTAGGGGACGGCTGAGGGTCAGGCTTCGGGGAAGGGTTAGGGTTAGGGTTCGGGCTAGGGTTAGGGTTAGGGGACGGGGACGGTTTAGGGTCCAGGTGAGGGTACGACAACGCTCTAGGGGGAGCGTACGTGTGAGGGCGCGGGTTAGTGTCAGCGTACGGGTTAGGATTAGGGGACGGCTGAGGGTCAGGCTTCGGGGAAGGGTTAGGGTTAGGGTTCGGGCTAGGGTTAGGGTTAGGGGACGGGGACGGTTTAGGGTCCAGGTGAGGGTACGACAACGCTCTAGGGGGAGCGTACGTGTGAGGGCGCGGGTTAGTGTCAGCGTACGGGTTAGGATTAGGGGACGGCTGAGGGTCAGGCTTCGGGGAAGGGTTAGGGTTAGGGTTCGGGCTAGGGTTAGGGTTAGGGGACGGGGACGGTTTAGGGTCCAGGTGAGGGTACGACAACGCTCTAGGGGGAGCGTACGTGTGAGGGCGCGGGTTAGTGTCAGCGTACGGGTTAGGATTAGGGGACGGCTGAGGGTCAGGCTTCGGGGAAGTGTTAGGGTTAGGGTTCGGGCTAGGGTTAGGGTTAGGGGACGGGGACGGTTTAGGGTCCAGGTGAGGGTACGACAACGCTCTAGGGGGCGCGTACGTGTGAGGGCGTGGGTTAGTGTCAGCGTACGGGTTAGGATTAGGGGACGGCTGAGGGTCAGGCTTCGGGGAAGGGGTAGGGTTAGGGTTCGGGCTAGGGTTAGGGTTAGGGGACGGGGACGGTTTATGGTCCAGGTGAGGGTACGATAACGCTCTAGGGGGAGCGTACGTGTGAGGGCGCGGGTTAGTGTCAGCGTACGGGTTAGGATTAGGGGACGGCTGAGGGTCAGGCTTCGGGGAAGAGGTAGGGTTAGGCTTCGGGCTAGGGTTAGGGTTAGGGGACGGGGACGGTTTAGGGTCCAGGTGAGGGTACGACAACGCTCTAGGGGGAGCGTACGTGTGAGGGCGCGGGTTAGTGTCAGCGTACGGGTTAGGATTAGGGGACGGCTGAGGGTCAGGCTTCGGGGAAGGGGTAGGGTTAGGGTTCGGGCTAGGGTTAGGGTTAGGGGACGGGGACGGTTTAGGGTCCAGGTGAGGGTACGACAACGCTCTAGGGGGAGCGTACGTGTGAGGGCGCGGGTTAGTTTCAGCGTACGGGTTAGGATTAGGGGACGGCTGAGGGTCAGGCTTCGGGGAAGGGGTAGGGTTAGGCTTCGGGCTAGGGTTAGGGTTAGGGGACGGGGACGGTTTAGGGTCCAGGTGAGGGTACGACAACGCTCTAGGGGGAGCGTACGTGTGAGGGCGCGGGTTAGTGTCAGCGTACGGGTTAGGATTAGGGGACGGCTGAGGGTCAGGCTTCGGGGAAGGGTTAGGGTTAGGCTTCGGGCTAGGGTTAGGGTTAGGGGACGGGGACGGTTTAGGGTCCAGGTGAGGGTACGACAACGCTCTAGGGGGAGCGTACGTGTGAGGGCGCGGGTTAGTGTCAGCGTACGGGTTAGGATTAGGGGACGGCTGAGGGTCAGGCTTCGGGGAAGGGTTAGGGTTAGGGTTCGGGCTAGGGTTAGGGTTAGGGGACGGGGACGGTTTAGGGTCCAGGTGAGGGTACGACAACGCTCTAGGGGGAGCGTACGTGTGAGGGCGCGGGTTAGTGTCAGCGTACGGGTTAGGATTAGGGGACGGCTGAGGGTCAGGCTTCGGGGAAGGGTTAGGGTTAGGCTTCGGGCTAGGGTTAGGGTTAGGGGACGGGGACGGTTTAGGGTCCAGGTGAGGGTACGACAACGCTCTAGGGGGAGCGTACGTGTGAGGGCGCGGGTTAGTGTCAGCGTACGGGTTAGGATTAGGGGACGGCTGAGGGTCAGGCTTCGGGGAAGGGTTAGGGTTAGGGTTCGGGCTAGGGTTAGGGTTAGGGGACGGGGACGGTTTAGGGTCCAGGTGAGGGTACGACAACGCTCTAGGGGGAGCGTACGTGTGAGGGCGCGGGTTAGTGTCAGCGTACGGGTTAGGATTAGGGGACGGCTGAGGGTCAGGCTTCGGGGAAGGGTTAGGGTTAGGGTTCGGGCTAGGGTTAGGGTTAGGGGACGGGGACGGTTTAGGGTCCAGGTGAGGGTACGACAACGCTCTAGGGGGAGCGTACGTGTGAGGGCGCGGGTTAGTGTCAGCGTACGGGTTAGGATTAGGGGACGGCTGAGGGTCAGGCTTCGGGGAAGGGTTAGGGTTAGGGTTCGGGCTAGGGTTAGGGTTAGGGGACGGGGACGGTTTAGGGTCCAGGTGAGGGTACGACAACGCTCTAGGGGGAGCGTACGTGTGAGGGCGCGGGTTAGTGTCAGCGTACGGGTTAGGATTAGGGGACGGCTGAGGGTCAGGCTTCGGGGAAGGGGTAGGGTTAGGGTTCGGGCTAGGGTTAGGGTTAGGGGACGGGGACGGTTTAGGGTCCAGGTGAGGGTACGACAACGCTCTAGGGGGCGCGTACGTGTGAGGGCGTGGGTTAGTGTCAGCGTACGGGTTAGGATTAGGGGACGGCTGAGGGTCAGGCTTCGGGGAAGGGGTAGGGTTAGGGTTCGGGCTAGGGTTAGGGTTAGGGGACGGGGACGGTTTATGGTCCAGGTGAGGGTACGACAACGCTCTACGGGGAGCGTACGTGTGAGGGCGCGGGTTAGTGTCAGCGTACGGGTTAGGATTAGGGGACGGCTGAGGGTCAGGCTTCGGGGAAGAGGTAGGGTTAGGCTTCGGGCTAGGGTTAGGGTTAGGGGACGGGGACGGTTTAGGGTCCAGGTGAGGGTACGACAACGCTCTAGGGGGAGCGTACGTGTGAGGGCGCGGGTTAGTGTCAGCGTACGGGTTAGGATTAGGGGACGGCTGAGGGTCAGGCTTCGGGGAAGGGGTAGGGTTAGGGTTCGGGCTAGGGTTAGGGTTAGGGGACGGGGACGGTTTAGGGTCCAGGTGAGGGTACGACAACGCTCTAGGGGGAGCGTACGTGTGAGGGCGCGGGTTAGTTTCAGCGTACGGGTTAGGATTAGGGGACGGCTGAGGGTCAGGCTTCGGGGAAGGGGTAGGGTTAGGCTTCGGGCTAGGGTTAGGGTTAGGGGACGGGGACGGTTTAGGGTCCAGGTGAGGGTACGACAACGCTCTAGGGGGAGCGTACGTGTGAGGGCGCGGGTTAGTGTCAGCGTACGGGTTAGGATTAGGGGACGGCTGAGGGTCAGGCTTCGGGGAAGGGGTAGGGTTAGGGTTCGGGCTAGGGTTAGGGTTAGGGGACGGGGACGGTTTAGGGTCCAGGTGAGGGTACGACAACGCTCTAGGGGGAGCGTACGTGTGAGGGCGCGGGTTAGTGTCAGCGTACGGGTTAGGATTAGGGGACGGCTGAGGGTCAGGCTTCGGGGAAGGGTTAGGGTTAGGGTTCGGGCTAGGGTTAGGGTTAGGGGACGGGGACGGTTTAGGGTCCAGGTGAGGGTACGACAACGCTCTAGGGGGAGCGTACGTGTGAGGGCGCGGATTAGTGTCAGCGTACGGGTTAGCATTAGGGGACGGCTGAGGGTCAGGCTTCGGGGAAGGGTTAGGGTTAGGGTTCGGGCTAGGGTTAGGGTTAGGGGACGGGGACGGTTTAGGGTCCAGGTGAGGGTACGACAACGCTCTAGGGGGAGCGTACGTGTGAGGGCGCGGGTTAGTGTCAGCGTACGGGTTAGCATTAGGGGAGGGCTGAGGGTCAGGCTTCGGGGAAGGGGTAGGGTTAGGGTTCGGGCTAGGGTTAGGGTTAGGGGACGGGGACGGTTTAGGGTCCAGGTGAGGGTACGACAACGCTCTAGGGGGAGCGTACGTGTGAGGGCGCGGGTTAGTGTCAGCGTACGGGTTAGGATTAGGGGACGGCTGAGGGTCAGGCTTCGGGGAAGGGGTAGGGTTAGGGTTCGGGCTAGGGTTAGGGTTAGGGGACGGGGACGGTTTAGGGTCCAGGTGAGGGTACGACAACGCTCTAGGGGGAGCGTACGTGTGAGGGCGCGGGTTAGTGTCAGCGTACGGGTTAGGATTAGGGGACGGCTGAGGGTCAGGCTTCGGGGAAGGGGTAGGGTTAGGGTTCGGGCTAGGGTTAGGGTTAGGGGACGGGGACGGTTTAGGGTCCAGGTGAGGGTACGACAACGCTCTAGGGGGAGCGTACGTGTGAGCGTGCGGGTTAGTGTCAGCGTACGGGTTAGGATTAGGGGACGGCTGAGGGTCAGGCTTCTGGGAAGGTTTAGGGTTAGGCTTCGGGCTAGGGTTAGGGTTAGGGGACGGGGACGGTTTAGGGTCCAGGTGAGGGTACGACAACGCTCTAGGGGGCGCGTACGTGTGAGGGCGTGGGTTAGTGTCAGCGTACGGGTTAGGATTAGGGGACGGCTGAGGGTCAGGCTTCGGGGAAGGGGTAGGGTTAGGGTTCGGGCTAGGGTTAGGGTTAGGGGACGGGGACGGTTTAGGGTCCAGGTGAGGGTACGACAACGCTCTAGGGGGAGCGTACGTGTGAGGGCGCGGGTTAGTGTCAGCGTACGGGTTAGGATTAGGGGACGGCTGAGGGTCAGGCTTCGGGGAAGAGGTAGGGTTAGGCTTCGGGCTAGGGTTAGGGTTAGGGGACGGGGACGGTTTAGGGTCCAGGTGAGGGTACGACAACGCTCTAGGGGGAGCGTACGTGTGAGGGCGCGGGTTAGTGTCAGCGTACGGGTTAGGATTAGGGGACGGCTGAGGGTCAGGCTTCGGGGAAGGGGTAGGGTTAGGGTTCGGGCTAGGGTTAGGGTTAGGGGACGGGGACGGTTTAGGGTCCAGGTGAGGGTACGACAACGCTCTAGGGGGAGCGTACGTGTGAGGGCGCGGGTTAGTTTCAGCGTACGGGTTAGGATTAGGGGACGGCTGAGGGTCAGGCTTCGGGGAAGGGGTAGGGTTAGGCTTCGGGCTAGGGTTAGGGTTAGGGGACGGGGACGGTTTAGGGTCCAGGTGAGGGTACGACAACGCTCTAGGGGGAGCGTACGTGTGAGGGCGCGGGTTAGTGTCAGCGTACGGGTTAGGATTAGGGGACGGCTGAGGGTCAGGCTTCGGGGAAGGGTTAGGGTTAGGGTTCGGGCTAGGGTTAGGGTTAGGGGACGGGGACGGTTTAGGGTCCAGGTGAGGGTACGACAACGCTCTAGGGGGAGCGTACGTGTGAGGGCGCGGGTTAGTGTCAGCGTACGGGTTAGGATTAGGGGACAGCTGAGGGTCAGGCTTCGGGGAAGGGTTAGGGTTAGGGTTCGGGCTAGGGTTAGGGTTAGGGGACGGGGACGGTTTAGGGTCCAGGTGAGGGTACGACAACGCTCTAGGGGGAGCGTACGTGTGAGGGCGCGGGTTAGTGTCAGCGTACGGGTTAGCATTAGGGGACGGCTGAGGGTCAGGCTTCGGGGAAGGGGTAGGGTTAGGGTTCGGGCTAGGGTTAGGGTTAGGGGACGGGGACGGTTTAGGGTCCAGGTGAGGGTACGACAACGCTCTAGGGGGAGCGTACGTGTGAGGGCGCGGGTTAGTGTCAGCGTACGGGTTAGGATTAGGGGACGGCTGAGGGTCAGGCTTCGGGGAAGGGGTAGGGTTAGGGTTCGGGCTAGGGTTAGGGTTAGGGGACGGGGACGGTTTAGGGTCCAGGTGAGGGTACGACAACGCTCTAGGGGGAGCGTACGTGTGAGGGCGCGGGTTAGTGTCAGCGTACGGGTTAGGATTAGGGGACGGCTGAGGGTCAGGCTTCGGGGAAGGGGTAGGGTTAGGGTTCGGGCTAGGGTTAGGGTTAGGGGACGGGGACGGTTTAGGGTCCAGGTGAGGGTACGACAACGCTCTAGGGGGAGCGTACGTGTGAGCGTGCGGGTTAGTGTCAGCGTACGGGTTAGGATTAGGGGACGGCTGAGGGTCAGGCTTCGGGGAAGGGTTAGGGTTAGGCTTCGGGCTAGGGTTAGGGTTAGGGGACGGGGAAGGTTTAGGGTCCAGGTGAGGGTACGACAACGCTCTAGGGGGCGCGTACGTGTGAGGGCGTGGGTTAGTGTCAGCGTACGGGTTAGGATTAGGGGACGGCTGAGGGTCAGGCTTCGGGGAAGGGGTAGGGTTAGGGTTCGGGCTAGGGTTAGGGTTAGGGGACGGGGACGGTTTAGGGTCCAGGTGAGGGTACGACAACGCTCTAGGGGGAGCGTACGTGTGAGGGCGCGGGTTAGTGTCAGCGTACGGGTTAGGATTAGGGGACGGCTGAGGGTCAGGCTTCGGGGAAGAGGTAGGGTTAGGGTTCGGGCTAGGGTTAGGGTTAGGGGACGGGGACGGTTTAGGGTCCAGGTGAGGGTACGACAACGCTCTAGGGGAGCGTACGTGTGAGGGCGCGGGTTAGTGTCAGCGTACGGGTTAGGATTAGGGGACGGCTGAGGGTCAGGCTTCGGGGAAGGGGTAGGGTTAGGCTTCGGGCTAGGGTTAGGGTTAGGGGACGGGGACGGTTTAGGGTCCAGGTGAGGGTACGACAACGCTCTAGGGGGAGCGTACGTGTGAGGGCGCGGGTTAGTGTCAGCGTACGGGTTAGGATTAGGGGACGGCTGAGGGTCAGGCTTCGGGGAAGGGGTAGGGTTAGGGTTCGGGCTAGGGTTAGGGTTAGGGGACGGGGACGGTTTAGGGTCCAGGTGAGGGTACGACAACGCTCTAGGGGGAGCGTACGTGTGAGGGCGCGGGTTAGTGTCAGCGTACGGGTTAGGATTAGGGGACGGCTGAGGGTCAGGCTTCGGGGAAGGGGTAGGGTTAGGGTTCGGGCTAGGGTTAGGGTTAGGGGACGGGGACGGTTTAGGGTCCAGGTGAGGGTACGACAACGCTCTAGGGGGAGCGTACGTGTGAGGGCGCGGGTTAGTTTCAGCGTACGGGTTAGGATTAGGGGACGGCTGAGGGTCAGGCTTCGGGGAAGAGGTAGGGTTAGGCTTCGGGCTAGGGTTAGGGTTAGGGGACGGGGACGGTTTAGGGTCCAGGTGAGGGTACGACAACGCTCTAGGGGGAGCGTACGTGTGAGGGCGCGGGTTAGTGTCAGCGTACGGGTTAGGATTAGGGGACGGCTGAGGGTCAGGCTTCGGGGAAGGGTTAGGGTTAGGGTTCGGGCTAGGGTTAGGGTTAGGGGACGGGGACGGTTTAGGGTCCAGGTGAGGGTACGACAACGCTCTAGGGGGAGCGTACGTGTGAGGGCGCGGGTTAGTGTCAGCGTATGGGTTAGGATTAGGGGACGGCTGAGGGTCAGGCTTCGGGGAAGGGTTAGGGTTAGGGTTCGGGCTAGGGTTAGGGTTAGGGGACGGGGACGGTTTAGGGTCCAGGTGAGGGTACGACAACGCTCTAGGGGGAGCGTACGTGTGAGGGCGCGGGTTAGTGTCAGCGTACGGGTTAGCATTAGGGGACGGCTGAGGGTCAGGCTTCGGGGAAGGGGTAGGGTTAGGGTTCGGGCTAGGGTTAGGGTTAGGGGACGGGGACGGTTTAGGGTCCAGGTGAGGGTACGACAACGCTCTAGGGGGAGCGTACGTGTGAGGGCGCGGGTTAGTGTCAGCGTACGGGTTAGGATTAGGGGACGGCTGAGGGTCAGGCTTCGGGGAAGGGGTAGGGTTAGGGTTCGGGCTAGGGTTAGGGTTAGGGGACGGGGACGGTTTAGGGTCCAGGTGAGGGTACGACAACGCTCTAGGGGGAGCGTACGTGTGAGGGCGCGGGTTAGTGTCAGCGTACGGGTTAGGATTAGGGGACGGCTGAGGGTCAGGCTTCGGGGAAGGGGTAGGGTTAGGGTTCGGGCTAGGGTTAGGGTTAGGGGACGGGGACGGTTTAGGGTCCAGGTGAGGGTACGACAACGCTCTAGGGGGAGCGTACGTGTGAGCGTGCGGGTTAGTGTCAGCGTACGGGTTAGGATTAGGGGACGCCTGAGGGTCAGGCTTCGGGGAAGGGTTAGGGTTAGGCTTCGGGCTAGGGTTAGGGTTAGGGGACGGGGACGGTTTAGGGTCCAGGTGAGGGTACGACAACGCTCTAGGGGGCGCGTACGTGTGAGGGCGTGGGTTAGTGTCAGCGTACGGGTTAGGATTAGGGGACGGCTGAGGGTCAGGCTTCGGGGAAGGGGTAGGGTTAGGGTTCGGGCTAGGGTTAGGGTTAGGGGACGGGGACGGTTTAGGGTCCAGGTGAGTGTACGACAACGCTCTAGGGGGAGCGTACGTGTGAGGGCGCGGGTTAGTGTCAGCGTACGGGTTAGGATTAGGGGACGGCTGAGGGTCAGGCTTCGGGGAAGAGGTAGGGTTAGGCTTCGGGCTAGGGTTAGGGTTAGGGGACGGGGACGGTTTAGGGTCCAGGTGAGGGTACGACAACGCTCTAGGGGGAGCGTACGTGTGAGGGCGCGGGTTAGTGTCAGCGTACGGGTTAGGATTAGGGGACGGCTGAGGGTCAGGCTTCGGGGAAGGGGTAGGGTTAGGGTTCGGGCTAGGGTTAGGGTTAGGGGACGGGGACGGTTTAGGGTCCAGGTGAGGGTACGACAACGCTCTAGGGGGAGCGTACGTGTGAGGGCGCGGGTTAGTGTCAGCGTACGGGTTAGGATTAGGGGACGGCTGAGGGTCAGGCTTCGGGGAAGGGGTAGGGTTAGGCTTCGGGCTAGGGTTAGGGTTAGGGGACGGGGACGGTTTAGGGTCCAGGTGAGGGTACGACAACGCTCTAGGGGGAGCGTACGTGTGAGGGCGCGGGTTAGTGTCAGCGTACGGGTTAGGATTAGGGGACGGCTGAGGGTCAGGCTTCGGGGAAGGGGTAGGGTTAGGGTTCGGGCTAGGGTTAGGGTTAGGGGACGGGGACGGTTTAGGGTCCAGGTGAGGGTACGACAACGCTCTAGGGGGAGCGTACGTGTGAGGGCGCGGGTTAGTGTCAGCGTACGGGTTAGGATTAGGGGACGGCTGAGGGTCAGGCTTCGGGGAAGGGTTAGGGTTAGGGTTCGGGCTAGGGTTAGGGTTAGGGGACGGGGACGGTTTAGGGTCCAGGTGAGGGTACGACAACGCTCTAGGGGGAGCGTACGTGTGAGGGCGCGGATTAGTGTCAGCGTACGGGTTAGCATTAGGGGACGGCTGAGGGTCAGGCTTCGGGGAAGGGTTAGGGTTAGGGTTCGGGCTAGGGTTAGGGTTAGGGGACGGGGACGGTTTAGGGTCCAGCTGAGGGTTCGACAACGCTCTAGGGGGAGCGTACGTGTGAGGGCGCGGGTTAGTGTCAGCGTACGGGTTAGGATTAGGGGACGGCTGAGGGTCAGGCTTCGGGGAAGGGTTAGGGTTAGGGTTCGGGCTAGGGTTAGGGTTAGGGGACGGGGACGGTTTAGGGTCCAGGTGAGGGTACGACAACGCTCTAGGGGGAGCGTACGTGTGAGGGCGCGGGTTAGTGTCAGCGTATGGGTTAGGATTAGGGGACGGCTGAGGGTCAGGCTTCGGGGAAGGGTTAGGGTTAGGGTTCGGGCTAGGGTTAGGGTTAGGGTACGGGGACGGTTTAGGGTCCAGGTGAGGGTTCGACAACGCTCTAGGGGGAGCGTACGTGTGAGGGCGCGGGTTAGTGTCAGCGTACGGGTTAGCATTAGGGGACGGCTGAGGGTCAGGCTTCGGGGAAGGGGTAGGGTTAAGGTTCGGGCTAGGGTTAGGGTTAGGGGACGGGGACGGTTTAGGGTCCAGGTGAGGGTACGACAACGCTCTAGGGGGAGCGTACATGTGAGGGCGCGGGTTAGTGTCAGCGTACGGGTTAGGATTAGGGGACGGCTGAGGGTCAGGCTTCGGGGAAGCGTTAGGGTTAGGGTTCGGGCTAGGGTTAGGGTTAGGGGACGGGGACGGTTTAGGGTCCAGGTGAGGGTACGACAACGCTCTAGGGGGAGCGTACGTGTGAGGGCGCGGGTTAGTGTCAGCGTACGGGTTAGGATTAGGGGACGGCTGAGGGTCAGGCTTCGGGGAAGGGGTAGGGTTAGGGTTCGGGCTAGGGTTAGGGTTAGGGGACGGGGACGGTTTAGGGTCCAGGTGAGTGTACGACAACGCTCTAGGGGGAGCGTACGTGTGAGGGCGCGGATTAGTGTCAGCGTACGGGTTAGGATTAGGGGACGGCTGAGGGTCAGGCTTCGGGGAAGGTGTAGGGTTAGGGTTCGGGCTAGGGTTAGGGTTAGGGGACGGGGACGGTTTAGGGTCCAGGTGAGGGTACGACAACGCTCTAGGGGGAGCGTACGTGTGAGGGCGCGGGTTAGTGTCAGCGTACGGGTTAGGATTAGGGGACGGCTGAGGGTCAGGCTTCGGGGAAGGGGTAGGGTTAGGGTTCGGGCTAGGGTTAGGGTTAGGGGACGGGGACGGTTTAGGGTCAAGGTGAGGGTACGACAACGCTCTAGGGGGAGCGTACGTGTGAGGGCGCGGGTTAGTGTCAGCGTACGGGTTAGGATTAGGGGACGGCTGAGGGTCAGGCTTCGGGGAAGGGGTAGGGTTAGGGTTCGGGCTAGGGTTAGGGTTAGGGGACGGGGACGGTTTAGGGTCAAGGTGAGGGTACGACAACGCTCTAGGGGGAGCGTACGTGTGAGGGCGCGGGTTAGTGTCAGCGTACGGGTTAGGATTAGGGGACGGCTGAGGGTCAGGCTTCGGGGAAGGGGTAGGGTTAGGGTTCGGGCTAGGGTTAGGGTTAGGGGACGGGGACGGTTTAGGGTCCAGGTGAGGGTACGACAACGCTCTAGGGGGAGCGTACGTGTGAGGGCGCGGATTAGTGTCAGCGTACGGGTTAGGATTAGGGGACGGCTGAGGGTCAGGCTTCGGGGAAGGGGTAGGGTTAGGGTTCGGGCTAGGGTTAGGGTTAGGGGACGGGGACGGTTTAGGGTCCAGGTGAGGGTACGACAACGCTCTAGGGGGAGCGTACGTGTGAGGGCGCGGGTTAGTGTCAGCGTACGGGTTAGGATTAGGGGACGGCTGAGGGTCAGGCTTCGGGGAAGGGGTAGGGTTAGGGTTCGGGCTAGGGTTAGGGTTAGGGGACGGGGACGGTTTAGGGTCAAGGTGAGGGTACGACAACGCTCTAGGGGGAGCGTACGTGTGAGGGCGCGGATTAGTGTCAGCGTACGGGTTAGGATTAGGGGACGGCTGAGGGTCAGGCTTCGGGGAAGGGTTAGGGTTAGGGTTCGGGCTAGGGTTAGGGTTAGGGGACGGGGACGGTTTAGGGTCCAGGTGAGGGTACGACAACGCTCTAGGGGGAGCGTACGTGTGAGGGCGTGGATTAGTGTCAGCGTACGGGTTAGGATTAGGGGACGGCTGAGGGTCAGGCTTCGGGGAAGGGTTAGGGTTAGGGTTCGGGCTAGGGTTAGGGTTAGGGGACGGGGACGGTTTAGGGTCCAGGTGAGGGTACGACAACGCTCTAGGGGGAGCGTACGTGTGAGGGCGCGGGTTAGTGTCAGCGTACGGGTTAGGATTAGGGGACGGCTGAGGGTCAGGCTTCGGGGAAGGGGTAGGGTTAGGGTTCGGGCTAGGGTTAGGGTTAGGGGACGGGGACGGTTTAGGGTCCAGGTGAGGGTACGACAACGCTCTAGGGGGAGCGTACGTGTGAGGGCGCGGGTTAGTGTCAGCATACGGGTTAGGATTAGGGGACGGCTGAGGGTCAGGCTTCGGGGAAGGGGTAGGGTTAGGGTTCGGGCTAGGGTTAGGGTTAGGGGACGGGGACGGTTTAGGGTCCAGGTGAGGGTACGACAACGCTCTAGGGGGAGCGTACGTGTGAGGTCGCGGGTTAGTGTCAGCGTACGGGTTAGGATTAGGGGACGGCTGAGGGTCAGGCTTCGGGGAAGGGGTAGGGTTAGGGTTCGGGCTAGGGTTAGGGTTAGGGGACGGGGACGGTTTAGGGTCCAGGTGAGGGTACGACAACGCTCTAGGGGGAGCGTACGTGTGAGGGCGCGGGTTAGTGTCAGCGTACGGGTTAGGATTAGGGGACGGCTGAGGGTCAGGCTTCGGGGAAGGGGTAGGGTTAGGGTTCGGGCTAGGGTTAGGGTTAGGGGACGGGGACGGTTTGGGTCCAGGTGTGGGTACGACAACGCTCTAGGGGGAGCGTACGTGTGAGGGCGCGGGTTAATGTCAGCATACGGGTTAGGATTAGGGGACGGCTGAGGGTCAGGCTTCGGGGAAGGGTTAGGGTTAGGGTTCGGGCTAGGGTTAGGGTTAGGGGACGGGGACGGTTTAGGGTCCAGGTGAGGGTACGACAACGCTCTAGGGGGAGCGTACGTGTGAGGGCGCGGGTTAGTGTCAGCGTACGGGATAGGATTAGGGGACGGCTGAGGGTCAGGCTTCGGGGAAGGGGTAGGGTTAGGGTTCGGGCTAGGGTTAGGGTTAGGGGACGGGGACGGTTTAGGGTCCAGGTGAGGGTACGACAACGCTCTAGGGGGAGCGTACGTGTGAGGGCGCGGGTTAGTGTCAGCGTACGGGTTAGGATTAGGGGACGGCTGAGGGTCAGGCTTCGGGGAAGTGTTAGGGTTAGGCTTCGGGCTAGGGTTAGGGTTAGGGGACGGGGACGGTTTAGGGTCCAGGTGAGGGTACGACAACGCTCTAGGGGGAGCGTACGTGTGAGGGCGCGGGTTAGTGTCAGCGTACGGGTTAGGATTAGGGGACGGCTGAGGGTCAGGCTTCGGGGAAGGGGTAGGGTTAGGGTTCGGGCTAGGGTTAGGGTTAGGGGACGGGGACGGTTTAGGGTCCAGGTGAGGGTACGACAACGCTCTAGGGGGAGCGTACGTGTGAGGGCGCGGGTTAGTGTCAGCGTACGGGTTAGGATTAGGGGACGGCTGAGGGTCAGGCTTCGGGGAAGGGGTAGGGTTAGGGTTCGGGCTAGGGTTAGGGTTAGGGGACGGGGACGGTTTAGGGTCCAGGTGAGGGTACGACAACGCTCTAGGGGGAGCGTACGTGTGAGGGCGCGGGTTAGTGTCAGCGTACGGGTTAGGATTAGGGGACGTCTGAGGGTCAGGCTTCGGGGAAGGGGTAGGGTTAGGGTTCGGGCTAGGGTTAGGGTTAGGGGACGGGGACGGTTTAGGGTCCAGGTGTGGGTACGACAACGCTCTAGGGGGAGCGTACGTGTGAGGGCGCGGGTTAGTGTCAGCATACGGGTTAGGATTAGGGGACGGCTGAGGGTCAGGCTTCGGGGAAGGGTTAGGGTTAGGGTTCGGGCTAGGGTTAGGGTTAGGGGACGGGGACGGTTTAGGGTCCAGGTGAGGGTACGACAACGCTCTAGGGGGAGCGTACGTGTGAGGGCGCGGGTTAGTGTCAGCGTACGGGATAGGATTAGGGGACGGCTGAGGGTCAGGCTTCGGGGAAGGGGTAGGGTTAGGGTTCGGGCTAGGGTTAGGGTTAGGGGACGGGGACGGTTTAGGGTCCAGGTGAGGGTACGACAACGCTCTAGGGGGAGCGTACGTGTGAGGGCGCGGGTTAGTGTCAGCGTACGGGTTAGGATTAGGGGACGGCTGAGGGTCAGGCTTCGGGGAAGGGTTAGGGTTAGGCTTCGGGCTAGGGTTAGGGTTAGGGGACGGGGACGGTTTAGGGTCCAGGTGAGGGTACGACAACGCTCTAGGGGGCGCGTACGTGTGAGGGCGTGGGTTAGTGTCAGCGTACGGGTTAGGATTAGGGGACGGGTGAGGGTCAGGCTTCGGGTAGGGGTAGGGTTAGGGTTCGGGCTAGGGTTAGGGTTAGGGGACGGGGACGGTTTAGGGTCCAGGTGAGGGTACGACAACGCTCTAGGGGGAGCGTACGTGTGAGGGCGCGGGTTAGTGTCAGCGTACGGGTTAGGATTAGGGGACGGCTGAGGGTCAGGCTTCGGGGAAGGGGTAGGGTTAGGGTTCGGGCTAGGGTTAGGGTTAGGGGACGGGGACGGTTTAGGGTCCAGGTGAGGGTACGACAACGCTCTAGGGGGAGCGTACGTGTGAGGGCGCGGGTTAGTGTCAGCGTACGGGTTAGGATTAGGGGACGGCTGAGGTTCAGGCTTCGGGGAAGGGGTAGGGTTAGGGTTCGGGCTAGGGTTAGGGTTAGGGGACGGGGACGGTTTAGGGTCCAGGTGAGGGTACGACAACGCTCTAGGGGGAGCGTACGTGTGAGCGCGCGGGTTAGTGTCAGCGTACGGGTTAGGATTAGGGGACGGCTGAGGGTCAGGCTTCGGGGAAGGGTTAGGGTTAGGCTTCGGGCTAGGGTTAGGGTTAGGGGACGGGGACGGTTTAGGGTCCAGGTGAGGGTACGACAACGATCTAGGGGGAGCGTACGTGTGAGGGCGCGGGTTAGTGTCAGCGTACGGGTTAGGATTAGGGGACGGCTGAGGGTCAGGCTTCGGGGAAGGGGTAGGGTTAGGGTTCGGGCTAGGGTTAGGGTTAGGGGACGGGGACGGTTTAGGGTCCAGGTGAGGGTACGACAACGCTCTAGGGGGAGCGTACGTGTGAGGGCGCGGGTTAGTGTCAGCGTACGGGTTAGGATTAGGGGACGGCTGAGGGTCAGGCTTCGGGGAAGGGGTAGGGTTAGGGTTCGGGCTAGGGTTAGGGTTAGGGGACGGGGACGGTTTAGGGTCCAGGTGAGGGTACGACAACGCTCTAGGGGGAGCGTACGTGTGAGGGCGCGAGTTAGTGTCAGCGTACGGGTTAGGATTAGGGGACGGCTGAGGGTCAGGCTTCGGGGAAGAGGTAGGGTTAGGTTTCGGGCTAGGGTTAGGGTTAGGGGACGGGGACGGTTTAGGGTCCAGGTGAGGGTACGACAACGCTCTAGGGGGAGCGTACGTGTGAGGGCGCGGGTTAGTGTCAGCGTACGGGTTAGGATTAGGGGACGGCTGAGGGTCAGGCTTCGGGGAAGGGGTAGGGTTAGGGTTCGGGCTAGGGTTAGGGTTAGGGGACGGGGAAGGTTTAGGGTCCAGGTGAGGGTACGACAACGCTCTAGGGGGAGCGTACGTGTGAGGGCGCGGGTTAGTGTCAGCGTACGGGTTAGGATTAGGGGACGTCTGAGTGTCAGGCTTCGGGGAAGGGTTAGGGTTAGGGTTCGGGCTAGGGTTAGGGTTAGGGGACGGGGACGGTTTAGGGTCCAGGTGAGGGTACGACAACGCTCTAGGGGGAGCGTACGTGTGAGGGCGCGGATTAGTGTCAGCGTACGGGTTAGCATTAGGGGACGGCTGAGTGTCAGGCTTCGGGGAAGGTTTAGGGTTAGGGTTCGGGCTAGGGTTAGGGTTAGGGGACGGGGACGGTTTAGGGTCCAGCTGAGGGTACGACAACGCTCTAGGGGGAGCGTACGTGTGAGGGCGCGGGTTAGTGTCAGCGTACGGGTTAGGATTAGGGGACGGCTGAGGGTCAGGCTTCGGGGAAGGGTTAGGGTTAGGGTTCGGGCTAGGGTTAGGGTTAGGGGACGGGGACGGTTTAGGGTCCAGGTGAGGGTACGACAACGCTCTAGGGGGAGCGTACGTGTGAGGGCGCGGGTTAGTGTCAGCGTATGGGTTAGGATTAGGGGACGGCTGTGGGTCAGGCTTCGGGGAAGGGTTAGGGTTAGGGTTCGGGCTAGGGTTAGGGTTAGGGGACAGGGACGGTTTAGGGTCCAGGTGAGGGTACGACAACGCTCTAGGGGGAGCGTACGTGTGAGGGCGCGGGTTAGTGTCAGCGTACGGGTTAGGATTAGGGGACGGCTGAGGGTCAGGCTTCGGGGAAGGGGTAGGGTTAGGGTTCGGGCTAGGGTTAGGGTTAGGGGACGGGGACGGTTTAGGGTCCAGGTGAGGGTACGACAACGCTCTAGGGGGAGCGTACGTGTGAGGGCGCGGGTTAGTGTCAGCGTACGGGTTAGGATTAGGGGACGGCTGAGGGTCAGGCTTCGGGGAAGGGGTAGGGTTAGGGTTCGGGCTAGGGTTAGGGTTAGGGGACGGGGACGGTTTAGGGTCCAGGTGAGGGTACGACAACGCTCTAGGGGGAGCGTACGTGTGAGGGCGCGGGTTAGTGTCAGCGTACGGGTTAGGATTAGGGAACGGCTGAGGGTCAGGCTTCGGGGAAGTGGTAGGGTTAGGCTTCGGGCTAGGGTTAGGGTTAGGGGACGGGGATGGTTTAGGGTCCAGGTGATGGTACGACAACGCTCTAGGGGGAGCGTACGTGTGAGGGCGCGGGTTAGTGTCAGCGTACGGGTTAGGATTAGGGGACGGCTGAGGGTCAGGCTTCGGGGAAGGGTTAGGTTTAGGGTTCGGGCTAGGGTTAGGGTTAGGGGACGGGGACGGTTTAGGGTCCAGGTGAGGGTACGACAACGCTCTAGGGGGAGCGTACGTGTGAGGGCGCAGATTAGTGTCAGCGTACGGGTTAGGATTAGGGGACGGCTGAGGGTCAGGCTTCGGGGAAGGGTTAGGGTTAGGGTTCGGGCTAGGGTTAGGGTTAGGGGACGGGGACGGTTTAGGGTCCAGGTGAGGGTACGACAACGCTCTAGGGGGAGCGTACGTGTTAGGGCGCGGATTAGTGTCAGCGTACGGGTTAGGATTAGGGGACGGCTGAGGGTCAGGCTTCGGGGAAGGTGTAGGGTTAGGGTTCGGGCTAGGGTTAGGGTTAGGGGACGGGGACGGTTTAGGGTCCAGGTGAGGGTACGACAACGCTCTAGGGGGAGCGTACGTGTGAGGGCGCGGGTTAGTGTCAGCGTACGGGTTAGGATTAGGGGACGGCTGAGGGTCAGGCTTCGGGGAAGGTGTAGGGTTAGGGTTCGGGCTAGGGTTAGGGTTAGGGGACGGGGACGGTTTAGGGTCCAGGTGAGGGTACGACAACGCTCTAGGGGGAGCGTACGTGTGAGGGCGCGGGTTAGTGTCAGCGTACGGGTTAGGATTAGGGGACGGCTGAGGGTCAGGCTTCGGGGAAGGGGTAGGGTTAGGGTTCGGGCTAGGGTTAGGGTTAGGGGACGGGGACGGTTTAGGGTCCAGGTGAGGGTACGACAACGCTCTAGGGGGAGCGTACGTGTGAGGGCGCGGATTAGTGTCAGCGTACGGGTTAGGATTAGGGGACGGCTGAGGGTCAGGCTTCGGGGAAGGGTTAGGGTTAGGGTTCGGGCTAGGGTTAGGGTTAGGGGACGGGGACGGTTTAGGGTCCAGGTGAGGGTACGACAACGCTCTAGGGGGAGCGTACGTGTGAGGGCGCGGATTAGTGTCAGCGTACGGGTTAGGATTAGGGGACGGCTGAGGGTCAGGCTTCGGGGAAGGGTTAGGGTTAGGGTTAGGGTTAGGGGACGGGGACGGTTTAGGGTCCAGGTGAGGGTACGACAACGCTCTAGGGGGAGCGTACGTGTGAGGGCGCGGGTTAGTGTCAGCGTACGGGTTAGGATTAGGGGACGGCTGAGGGTCAGGCTTCGGGGAAGGGGTAGGGTTAGGGTTCGGGCTAGGGTTAGGGTTAGGGGACGGTGACGGTTTAGGGTCCAGGTGAGGGTACGACAACGCTCTAGGGGGAGCGTACGTGTGAGGGCGCGGGTTAGTGTCAGCGTACGGGTTAGGATTAGGGGACGGCTGAGGGTCAGGCTTCGGGGAAGGGGTAGGGTTAGGGTTCGGGCTAGGGTTAGGGTTAGGGGACGGGGACGGTTTAGGGTCCAGGTGAGGGTACGACAACGCTCTAGGGGGAGCGTACGTGTAAGGGCGCGGGTTAGTGTCAGCGTACGGGTTAGGATTAGGGGACGGCTGAGGGTCAGGCTTCGGGGAAGGGGTAGGGTTAGGGTTCGGGCTAGGGTTAGGGTTAGGGGACGGGGACGGTTTAGGGTCCAGGTGAGGGTACGACAACGCTCTAGGGGGAGCGTACGTGTGAGGGCGCGGGTTAGTGTCAGCGTACGGGTTAGGATTAGGGGACGGCTGAGGGTCAGGCTTCGGGGAAGGGTTAGGGTTAGGGTTCGGGCTAGGGTTAGGGTTAGGGGACGGGGACGGTTTAGGGTCCAGGTGAGGGTACGACAACGCTCTAGGGGGAGCGTACGTGTGAGGGCGCGGATTAGTGTCAGCGTACGGGTTAGGATTAGGGGACGGCTGAGGGTCAGGCTTCGGGGAAGGTGTAGGGTTAGGGTTCGGGCTAGGGTTAGGGTTAGGGGACGGGGACGGTTTAGGGTCCAGGTGAGGGTACGACAACGCTCTAGGGGGAGCGTACGTGTGAGGGCGCGGGTTAGTGTCAGCGTACGGGTTAGGATTAGGGGACGGCTGAGGGTCAGGCTTCGGGGAAGGTGTAGGGTTAGGGTTCGGGCTAGGGTTAGGGTTAGGGGACGGGGACGGTTTAGGGTCCAGGTGAGGGTACGACAACGATCTAGGGGGAGCGTACGTGTGAGGGCGCGGGTTAGTGTCAGCGTACGGGTTAGGATAAGGGGACGGCTGAGGGTCAGGCTTCGGGGAAGGGGTAGGGTTAGGGTTCGGGCTAGGGTTAGGGTTAGGGGACGGGGACGGTTTAGGGTCCAGGTGAGGGTACGACAACGCTCTAGGGGGAGCGTACGTGTGAGGGCGCGGATTAGTGTCAGCGTACGGGTTAGGATTAGGGGACGGCTGAGGGTCAGGCTTCGGGGAAGGGTTAGGGTTAGGGTTCGGGCTAGGGTTAGGGTTAGGGGACGGGGACGGTTTAGGGTCCAGGTGAGGGTACGACAACGCTCTAGGGGGAGCGTACGTGTGAGGGCGCGGGTTAGTGTCAGCGTACGGGTTAGGATTAGGGGACGGCTGAGGGTCAGGCTTCGGGGAAGGGGTAGTGTTAGGGTTCGGGCTAGGGTTAGGGTTAGGGGACGGGAACGGTTTAGGGTCCAGGTGAGGTTACGACAACGCTCTAGGGGGAGCGTACGTGTGAGGGCGCGGGTTAGTGTCAGCGTACGGGTTAGGATTAGGGGACGGCTGAGGGTCAGGCTTCGGGGAAGGGTTAGGGTTAGGGTTCGGGCTAGGGTTAGGGTTAGGGGACGGGGACGGTTTAGGGTCCAGGTGAGGGTACGACAACGCTCTAGGGGGAGCGTCCGTGTGAGGGCGCGGGGTTAGTGTCAGCGTACGGGTTAGGATTAGGGGACGGCTGAGGGTCAGGCTTCGGGGAAGGGGTAGGGTTAGGGTTCGGGCTAGGGTTAGGGTTAGGGGACGGGGACGGTTTAGGGTCCAGGTGAGGGTACGACAACGCTCTAGGGGGAGCGTACGTGTGAGGGCGCGGGTTAGTGTCAGCGTACGGGTTAGGATTAGGGAACGGCTGAGGGTCAGGCTTCGGGGAAGGGGTAGGGTTAGGCTTCGGGCTAGGGTTAGGGTTAGGGGACGGGGACGGTTTAGGGTCCAGGTGAGGGTACGACAACGCTCTAGGGGGAGCGTACGTGTGAGGGCGCGGGTTAGTGTCAGCGTACGGGTTAGGATTAGGGGACGGCTGAGGGTCAGGCTTCGGGGAAGGGGTAGGGTTAGGGTTCGGGCTAGGGTTAGGGTTAGGGGACGGGGACGGTTTAGGGTCCAGGTGAGGGTACGACAACGCTCTAGGTGGAGCGTACGTGTGAGGGCGCGGATTAGTGTCAGCGTACGGGTTAGGATTAGGGGACGGCTGAGGGTCAGGCTTCGGGGAAGGGGTAGGGTTAGGGTTCGGGCTAGGGTTAGGGTTAGGGGACGGGGACGGTTTAGGGTCCAGGTGAGGGTACGACAACGCTCTAGGGGGAGCGTACGTGTGAGGGGGCGGGTTAGTGTCAGCGTACGGGTTAGGATTAGGGGACGGCTGAGGGTCAGGCTTCGGGGAAGGGTTAGGGTTAGGCTTCGGGCTAGGGTTAGGGTTAGGGGACGGGGACGGTTTAGGGTCCAGGTGAGGGTACGACAACGCTCTAGGGGGAGCGTACGTGTGAGGGCGCGGGTTAGTGTCAGCGTACGGGTTAGGATTAGGGGACGGCTGAGGGTCAGGCTTCGGGGAAGGGTTAGGGTTAGGCTTCGGGCTAGGGTTAGGGTTAGGGGACGGGGACGGTTTAGGGTCCAGGTGAGGGTACGACAACGCTCTAGGGGGAGCGTACGTGTGAGGGCGCGGGTTAGTGTAAGCGTACGGGTTAGGATTAGGGGACGGCTGAGGGTCAGGCTTCGGGGAAGGGGTAGGGTTAGGGTTCGGGCTAGGGTTAGGGTTAGGGGACGGGGACGGTTTAGGGTCCAGGTGAGGGTACGACAACGCTCTAGGGGGAGCGTACGTGTGAGGGCGCGGGTTAGTGTCAGCGTACGGGTTAGGATTAGGGGACGGCTGAGGGTCAGGCTTCGGGGAAGGGTTAGGGTTAAGCTTCGGGCTAGGGTTAGGGTTAGGGGACGGGGACGGTTTAGGGTCCAGGTGAGGGTACGACAACGCTCTAGGGGGAGCGTACGTGTGAGGGCGCGGGTTAGTGTCAGCGTACGGGTTAGGATTACGGGACGGCTGAGGGTCAGGCTTCGGGGAAGGGGTAGGGTTAGGGTTCGGGCTAGGGTTAGGGTTAGGGGACGGGGACGGTTTAGGGTCCAGGTGAGGGTACGACAACGCTCTAGGGGGAGCGTACGTGTGAGGGCGCGGGTTAGTGTCAGCGTACGGGTTAGGATTAGGGGACGGCTGAGGGTCAGGCTTCGGGGAAGGGTTAGGGTTAGGGTTCGGGCTAGGGTTAGGGTTAGGGGACGGGGACGGTTTAGGGTCCAGGTGAGGGTACGACAACGCTCTAGGGGGAGCGTACGTGTGAGGGCGCGGGTTAGTGTCAGCGTACGGGTTAGGATTAGGTGACGGCTGAGGGTCAGGCTTCGGGGAAGGGTTAGGGTTAGGCTTCGGGCTAGGGTTAGGGTTAGGGGACGGGGACGGTTTAGGGTCCAGGTGAGGGTACGACAACGCTCTAGGGGGAGCGTACGTGTGAGGGCGCGGGTTAGTGTCAGCGTACGGGTTAGGATTAGGGGACGGCTGAGGGTCAGGCTTCGGGGAAGGGTTAGGGTTAGGGTTCGGGCTAGGGTTAGGGTTAGGGGACGGGGACGGTTTAGGGTCCAGGTGAGGGTACGACAACGCTCTAGGGGGAGCGTACGTGTGAGGGCGCGGGTTAGTGTCAGCGTACGGGTTAGGATTAGGGGACGGCTGAGGGTCAGGCTTCGGGGAAGGGTTAGGGTTAGGCTTCGGGCTAGGGTTAGGGTTAGGGGACGGGGACGGTTTAGGGTCCAGGTGAGGGTACGACAACGCTCTAGGGGGAGCGTACGTGTGAGGGCGCGGGTTAGTGTCAGCGTACGGGTTAGGATTAGGGGACGGCTGAGGGTCAGGCTTCGGGGAAGGGGTAGGGTTAGGGTTCGGGCTAGGGTTAGGGTTAGGGGACGGGGACGGTTTAGGGTCCAGGTGAGGGTACGACAACGCTCTAGGGGGAGCGTACGTGTGAGGGCGCGGGTTAGTGTCAGCGTACGGGTTAGGATTAGGGGACGGCTGAGGGTCAGGCTTCGGGGAAGGGTTAGGGTTAGGGTTCGGGCTAGGGTTAGGGTTAGGGGACGGGGACGGTTTAGGGTCCAGGTGAGGGTACGACAACGCTCTAGGGGGAGCGTACGTGTGAGGGCGCGGATTAGTGTCAGCGTACGGGTTAGGATTAGGGGACGGCTGAGGGTCAGGCTTCGGGGAAGGGTTAGGGTTAGGGTTCGGGCTAGGGTTAGGGTTAGGGGACGGGGACGGTTTAGGGTCCAGGTGAGGGTACGACAACGCTCTAGGGGGAGCGTACGTGTGAGGGCGCGGGTTAGTGTCAGCGTACGGGTTAGGATTAGGGGACGGCTGAGGGTCAGGCTTCGGGGAAGGGGTAGGGTTAGGGTTCGGGCTAGGGTTAGGGTTAGGGGACGGGGACGGTTTAGGGTCCAGGTGAGGGTACGACAACGCTCTAGGGGGAGCGTACGTGTGAGGGCGCGGGTTAGTGTCAGCGTACGGGTTAGGATTAGGGGACGGCTGAGGGTCAGGCTTCGGGGAAGGTGTAGGGTTAGGGTTCGGGCTAGGGTTAGGGTTAGGGGACGGGGACGGTTTAGGGTCCAGGTGAGGGTACGACAACGCTCTAGGGGGAGCGTACGTGTGAGGGCGCGGGTTAGTGTCAGCGTACGGGTTAGGATTAGGGGACGGCTGAGGGTCAGGCTTCGGGGAAGGTGTAGGGTTAGGGTTCGGGCTAGGGTTAGGGTTAGGGGACGGGGACGGTTTAGGGTCCAGGTGAGGATACGACAACGCTCTAGGGGGAGCGTACGTGTGAGGGCGCGGGTTAGTGTCAGCGTACGGGTTAGGATTAGGGGACGGCTGAGGGTCAGGCTTCGGGGAAGGGGTAGGGTTAGGGTTCGGGCTAGGGTTAGGGTTAGGGAACGGGGACGGTTTAGGGTCCAGGTGAGGGTACGACAACGCTCTAGGGGGAGCGTACGTGTGAGGGCGCGGGTTAGTTTCAGCGTACGGGTTAGGATTAGGGGACGGCTGAGGGTCAGGCTTCGGGGAAGGGGTAGGGTTAGGGTTCGGGCTAGGGTTAGGGTTAGGGGAAGGGGACGGTTTAGGGTCCAGCTGAGGGTACGACAACGCTCTAGGGGGAGCGTACGTGTGAGGGCGCGGGTTAGTGTCAGCGTACGGGTTAGGATTAGGGGACGGCTGAGGGTCAGGCTTCGGGGAAGGGTTAGGGTTAGGGTTCGGGCTAGGGTTAGGGTTAGGCGACGGGGACGGTTTAGGGTCCAGGTGAGGGTACGACAACGCTCTAGGGGGAGCGTACGTGTGAGGGCGCGGGTTAGTGTCAGCGTACGGGTTAGGATTAGGGGACGGCTGAGGGTCAGGCTTCGGGGAAGGGTTAGGGTTAGGGTTCGGGCTAGGGTTAGGGTTAGGGGACGGGGACGGTTTAGGGTCCAGGTGAGGGTAGAACAACGCTCTAGGGGGAGCGTACGTGTGAGGGCGCGGGTTAGTGTCAGCGTACGGGTTAGCATTAGGGGACGGCTGAGGGTCAGGTTTCGGGGAAGGGGTAGGGTTAGGGTTCGGGCTAGGGTTAGGGTTAGGGGACGGGGACGGTTTAGGTTCCAGGTGAGGTTACGACAACGCTCTAGGGGGAGCGTACGTGTGAGGGCGCGGGTTAGTGTCAGCGTACGGGTTAGGATTAGGGGACGGCTGAGGGTCAGGCTTCGGGGAAGGGTTAGGGTTAGGGTTCGGGCTAGGGTTAGGGTTAGGGGACGGGGACGGTTTAGGGTCCAGGTGAGGGTACGACAACGCTCTAGGGGGAGCGTACGTGTGAGGGCGCGGGTTAGTGTCAGCGTACGGGTTAGGATTAGGGGACGGCTGAGGGTCAGGCTTCGGGGAAGGGGTAGGGTTAGGGTTCGGGCTAGGGTTAGGGTTAGGGGACGGGGACGGTTTAGGGTCCAGGTGAGGGTACGACAACGCTCTAGGGGGAGCGTACGTGTGAGGGCGCGGGTTAGTGTCAGCGTACGGGTTAGGATTAGGGAACGGCTGAGGGTCAGGCTTCGGGGAAGGGGTAGGGTTAGGCTTCGGGCTAGGGTTAGGGTTAGGGGACGGGGACGGTTTAGGGTCCAGGTGAGGGTACGACAACGCTCTAGGGGGAGCGTACGTGTGAGGGCGCGGGTTAGTGTCAGCGTACGGGTTAGGATTAGGGGACGGCTGAGGGTCAGGCTTCGGGGAAGGGGTAGGGTTAGGGTTCGGGCTAGGTTTAGGGTTAGGGGACGGGGACGGTTTAGGGTCCAGGTGAGGGTACGACAACGCTCTAGGTGGAGCGTACGTGTGAGGGCGCGGATTAGTGTCAGCGTACGGGTTAGGATTAGGGGACGGCTGAGGGTCAGGCTTCGGGGAAGGGGTAGGGTTAGGGTTCGGGCTAGGGTTAGGGTTAGGGGACGGGGACGGTTTAGGGTCCAGGTGAGGGTACGACAACGCTCTAGGGGGAGCGTACGTGTGAGGGCGCGGATTAGTGTCAGCGTACGGGTTAGGATTAGGGGACGGCTGAGGGTCAGGCTTCGGGGAAGGGTTAGGGTTAGGCTTCGGGCTAGGGTTAGGGTTAGGGGACGGGGACGGTTTAGGGTCCAGGTGAGGGTACGACAACGCTCTAGGGGGAGCGTACGTGTGAGGGCGCGGGTTAGTGTCAGCGTACGGGTTAGGATTAGGGGACGGCTGAGGGTCAGGCTTCGGGGAAGGGTTAGGGTTAGGCTTCGGGCTAGGGTTAGGGTTAGGGGACGGGGACGGTTTAGGGTCCAGGTGAGGGTACGACAACGCTCTAGGGGGAGCGTACGTGTGAGGGCGCGGGTTAGTGTAAGCGTACGGGTTAGGATTAGGGGACGGCTGAGGGTCAGGCTTCGGGGAAGGGGTAGGGTTAGGGTTCGGGCTAGGGTTAGGGTTAGGGGACGGGGACGGTTTAGGGTCCAGGTGAGGGTACGACAACGCTCTAGGGGGAGCGTACGTGTGAGGGCGCGGGTTAGTGTCAGCGTACGGGTTAGGATTAGGGGACGGCTGAGGGTCAGGCTTCGGGGAAGGGTTAGGGTTAGGCTTCGGGCTAGGGTTAGGGTTAGGGGACGGGGACGGTTTAGGGTCCAGGTGAGGGTACGACAACGCTCTAGGGGGAGCGTACGTGTGAGGGCGCGGGTTAGTGTCAGCGTACGGGTTAGGATTACGGGACGGCTGAGGGTCAGGCTTCGGGGAAGGGTTAGGGTTAGGGTTCGGGCTAGGGTTAGGGTTAGGGGACGGGGACGGTTTAGGGTCCAGGTGAGGGTACGACAACGCTCTAGGGGGAGCGTACGTGTGAGGGCGCGGGTTAGTGTCAGCGTACGGGTTAGGATTAGGGGACGGCTGAGGGTCAGGCTTCGGGGAAGGGTTAGGGTTAGGGTTCGGGCTAGGGTTAGGGTTAGGGGACGGGGACGGTTTAGGGTCCAGGTGAGGGTACGACAACGCTCTAGGGGGAGCGTACGTGTGAGGGCGCGGGTTAGTGTCAGCGTACGGGTTAGGATTAGGGGACGGCTGAGGGTCAGGCTTCGGGGAAGGGTTAGGGTTAGGGTTCGGGCTAGGGTTTGGGTTAGGGGACGGGGACGGTTTAGGGTCCAGGTGAGGGTACGACAACGCTCTAGGGGGAGCGTACGTGTGAGGGCGCGGATTAGTGTCAGCGTACGGGTTAGGATTAGGGGACGGCTGAGGGTCAGGCTTCGGGGAAGGGTTAGGGTTAGGGTTCGGGCTAGGGTTAGGGTTAGGGGACGGGGACGGTTTAGGGTCCAGGTGAGGGTACGACAACGCTCTAGGGGGAGCGTACGTGTGAGGGCGCGGGTTAGTGTCAGCGTACGGGTTAGGATTAGGGGACGGCTGAGGGTCAGGCTTCGGGGAAGGGGTAGGGTTAGGGTTCGGGCTAGGGTTAGGGTTAGGGGACGGGGACGGTTTAGGGTCCAGGTGAGGGTACGACAACGCTCTAGGGGGAGCGTACGTGTGAGGGCGCGGATTAGTGTCAGCGTACGGGTTAGGATTAGGGGACGGCTGAGGGTCAGGCTTCGGGGAAGGGGTAGGGTTAGGGTTCGGGCTAGGGTTAGGGTTAGGGGACGGGGACGGTTTAGGGTCCAGGTGAGGGTACGACAACGCTCTAGGGGGAGCGTACGTGTGAGGGCGCGGGTTAGTGTCAGCGTACGGGTTAGGATTAGGGGACGGCTGAGGGTCAGGCTTCGGGGAAGGTGTAGGGTTAGGGTTCGGGCTAGGGTTAGGGTTAGGGGACGGGGACGGTTTAGGGTCCAGGTGAGGGTACGACAACGCTCTAGGGGGAGCGTACGTGTGAGGGCGCGGGTTAGTGTCAGCGTATGGGTTAGGATTAGGGGACGGCTGAGGGTCAGGCTTCGGGGAAGGGTTAGGGTTAGGGTTCGGGCTAGGGTTAGGGTTAGGGGACGGGGACGGTTTAGGGTCCAGGTGAGGGTACGACAACGCTCTAGGGGGAGCGTACGTGTGAGGGCGCGGGTTAGTGTCAGCGTACGGGTTAGCATTAGGGGACGGCTGAGGGTCAGGCTTAGGGGAAGGGGTAGGGTTAGGGTTCGGGCTAGGGTTAGGGTTAGGGGACGGGGACGGTTTAGGGTCCAGGTGAGGTTACGACAACGCTCTAGGGGGAGCGTACGTGTGAGGGCGCGGGTTAGTGTCAGCGTACGGGTTAGGATTAGGGGACGGCTGAGGGTCAGGCTTCGGGGAAGGGTTAGGGTTAGGGTTCGGGCTAGGGTTAGGGTTAGGGGACGGGGACGGTTTAGGGTCCAGGTGAGGGTACGACAACGCTCTAGGGGGAGCGTACGTGTGAGGGCGCGGGTTAGTGTCAGCGTACGGGTTAGGATTAGGGGACGGCTGAGGGTCAGGCTTCGGGGAAGGGGTAGGGTTAGGGTTCGGGCTAGGGTTAGGGTTAGGGGACGGGGACGGTTTAGGGTCCAGGTGAGGGTACGACAACGCTCTAGGGGGAGCGTACGTGTGAGGGCGCGGGTTAGTGTCAGCGTACGGGTTAGGATTAGGGGACGGCTGAGGGTCAGGCTTCGGGGAAGGGTTAGGGTTAGGCTTCGGGCTAGGGTTAGGGTTAGGGGACGGGGACGGTTTAGGGTCCAGGTGAGGGTACGACAATGCTCTAGGGGGAGCGTACGTGTGAGGGCGCGGGTTAGTGTAAGCGTACGGGTTAGGATTAGGGGACGGCTGAGGGTCAGGCTTCGGGGAAGGGGTAGGGTTAGGGTTCGGGCTAGGGTTAGGGTTAGGGGACGGGGACGGTTTAGGGTCCAGGTGAGGGTACGACAACGCTCTAGGGGGAGCGTACGTGTGAGGGCGCGGGTTAGTGTCAGCGTACGGGTTAGGATTAGGGGACGGCTGAGGGTCAGGCTTCGGGGAAGGGTTAGGGTTAGGCTTCGGGCTAGGGTTAGGGTTAGGGGACGGGGACGGTTTAGGGTCCAGGTGAGGGTACGACAACGCTCTAGGGGGAGCGTACGTGTGAGGGCGCGGGTTAGTGTCAGCGTACGGGTTAGGATTACGGGACGGCTGAGGGTCAGGCTTCGGGGAAGGGTTAGGGTTAGGCTTCGGGCTAGGGTTAGGGTTAGGGGACGGGGACGGTTTAGGGTCCAGGTGAGGGTACGACAACGCTCTAGGGGGAGCGTACGTGTGAGGGCGCGGGTTAGTGTCAGCGTACGGGTTAGGATTAGGGGACGGCTGAGGGTCAGGCTTCGGGGAAGGGGTAGGGTTAGGGTTCGGGCTAGGGTTAGGGTTAGGGGACGGGGACGGTTTAGGGTCCAGGTGAGGGTACGACAACGCTCTAGGGGGAGCGTACGTGTGAGGGCGCGGGTTAGTGTCAGCGTACGGGTTAGGATTAGGGGACGACTGAGGGTCAGGCTTCGGGGAAGGGGTAGGGTTAGGCTTCGGGCTAGGGTTAGGGTTAGGGGACGGGGACGGTTTAGGGTCCAGGTGAGGGTACGACAACGCTCTAGGGGGAGCGTACGTGTGAGGGCGCGGGTTAGTGTCAGCGTACGGGTTAGGATTAGGGGACGGCTGAGGGTCAGGCTTCGGGGAAGGGTTAGGGTTAGGGTTCGGGCTAGGGTTAGGGTTAGGGGACGGGGACGGTTTAGGGTCCAGGTGAGGGTACGACAACGCTCTAGGGGGAGCGTACGTGTGAGGGCGCGGGTTAGTGTCAGCGTACGGGTTAGGATTAGGGGACGGCTGAGGGTCAGGCTTCGGGGAAGGGTTAGGGTTAGGCTTCGGGCTAGGGTTAGGGTTAGGGGACGGGGACGGTTTAGGGTCCAGGTGAGGGTACGACAACGCTCTAGGGGGAGCGTACGTGTGAGGGCGCGGGTTAGTGTCAGCGTACGGGTTAGGATTAGGGGACGGCTGAGGGTCAGGCTTCGGGGAAGGTGTAGGGTTAGGGTTCGGCCTAGGGTTAGGGTTAGGGGACGGGGACGGTTTAGGGTCCAGGTGAGGGTACGACAACGCTCTAGGGGGAGCGTACGTGTGAGGGCGCGGGTTAGTGTCAGCGTACGGGTTAGGATTAGGGGACGGCTGAGGGTCAGGCTTCGGGGAAGGTGTAGGGTTAGGGTTCGGGCTAGGGTTAGGGTTAGGGGACGGGGACGGTTTAGGGTCCAGGTGAGGGTACGACAACGCTCTAGGGGGAGCGTACGTGTGAGGGCGCGGGTTAGTGTCAGCGTACGGGTTAGGATTAGGGGACGGCTGAGGGTCAGGCTTCGGGGAAGGGTTAGGGTTAGGGTTCGGGCTAGGGTTAGGGTTAGGGGACGGGGACGGTTTAGGGTCCAGGTGAGGGTACGACAACGCTCTAGGGGGAGCGTACGTGTGAGGGCGCGGGTTAGTGTCAGCGTACGGGTTAGGATTAGGGGACGGCTGAGGGTCAGGCTTCGGGGAAGGGTTAGGGTTAGGGTTCGGGCTAGGGTTAGGGTTAGGGGACGGGGACGGTTTAGGGTCCAGGTGAGGGTACGACAACGCTCTAGGGGGAGCGTACGTGTGAGGGCGCGGGTTAGTGTCAGCGTACGGGTTAGCATTAGGGGACGGCTGAGGGTCAGGCTTCGGGGAAGGGGTAGGGTTAGGGTTCGGGCTAGGGTTAGGGTTAGGGGACGGGGACGGTTTAGGGTCCAGGTGAGGTTACGACAACGCTCTAGGGGGAGCGTACGTGTGAGGGCGCGGGTTAGTGTCAGCGTACGGGTTAGGATTAGGGGACGGCTGAGGGTCAGGCTTCGGGGAAGGGTTAGGGTTAGGGTTCGGGCTAGGGTTAGGGTTAGGGGACGGGGACGGTTTATGGTCCAGGTGAGGGTACGACAACGCTCTAGGGGGAGCGTACGTGTGAGGGCGCGGGTTAGTGTCAGCGTACGGGTTAGGATTAGGGGACGGCTGAGGGTCAGGCTTCGGGGAAGGGGTAGGGTTAGGGTTCGGGCTAGGGTTAGGGTTAGGGGACGGGGACGGTTTAGGGTCCAGGTGAGGGTACGACAACGCTCTAGGGGGAGCGTACGTGTGAGGGCGCGGGTTAGTGTCAGCGTACGGGTTAGGATTAGGGAACGGCTGAGGGTCAGGCTTCGGGGAAGGGGTAGGGTTAGGCTTCGGGCTAGGGTTAGGGTTAGGGGACGGGGACGGTTTAGGGTCCAGGTGAGGGTACGACAACGCTCTAGGGGGAGCGTACGTGTGAGGGCGCGGGTTAGTGTCAGCGTACGGGTTAGGATTAGGGGACGGCTGAGGGTCAGGCTTCGGGGAAGGGGTAGGGTTAGGGTTCGGGCTAGGGTTAGGGTTAGGGGACGGGGACGGTTTAGGGTCCAGGTGAGGGTACGACAACGCTCTAGGTGGAGCGTACGTGTGAGGGCGCGGATTAGTGTCAGCGTACGGGTTAGGATTAGGGGACGGCTGAGGGTCAGGCTTCGGGGAAGGGGTAGGGTTAGGGTTCGGGCTAGGGTTAGGGTTAGGGGACGGGGACGGTTTAGGGTCCAGGTGAGGGTACGACAACGCTCTAGGGGGAGCGTACGTGTGAGGGCGCGGATTAGTGTCAGCGTACGGGTTAGGATTAGGGGACGGCTGAGGGTCAGGCTTCGGGGAAGGGTTAGGGTTAGGGTTCGGGCTAGGGTTAGGGTTAGGGGACGGGGACGGTTTAGGGTCCAGGTGAGGGTACGACAACGCTCTAGGGGGAGCGTACGTGTGAGGGCGCGGGTTAGTGTCAGCGTACGGGTTAGGATTAGGGGACGGCTGAGGGTCAGGCTTCGGGGAAGGGTTAGGGTTAGGCTTCGGGCTAGGGTTAGGGTTAGGGGACGGGGACGGTTTAGGGTCCAGGTGAGGGTACGACAACGCTCTAGGGGGAGCGTACGTGTGAGGGCGCGGGTTAGTGTCAGCGTACGGGTTAGGATTACGGGACGGCTGAGGGTCAGGCTTCGGGGAAGGGTTAGGGTTAGGGTTCGGGCTAGGGTTAGGGTTAGGGGACGGGGACGGTTTAGGGTCCAGGTGAGGGTACGACAACGCTCTAGGGGGAGCGTACGTGTGAGGGCGCGGGTTAGTGTCAGCGTACGGGTTAGGATTAGGGGACGGCTGAGGGTCAGGCTTCGGGGAAGGGTTAGGGTTAGGGTTCGGGCTAGGGTTAGGGTTAGGGGACGGGGAGGGTTTAGGGTCCAGGTGAGGGTACGACAACGCTCTAGGGGGAGCGTACGTGTGAGGGCGCGGGTTAGTGTCAGCGTACGGGTTAGGATTAGGGGACGGCTGAGGGTCAGGCTTCGGGGAAGGGTTAGGGTTAGGCTTCGGGCTAGGGTTAGGGTTAGGGGACGGGGACGGTTTAGGGTCCAGGTGAGGGTACGACAACGCTCTAGGGCAAGCGTACGTGTGAGGGCGCGGGTTAGTGTCAGCGTACGGGTTAGGATTAGGGGACGGCTGAGGGTCAGGCTTCGGGGAAGGGTTAGGGTTAGGCTTCGGGCTAGGGTTAGGGTTAGGGGACGGGGACGGTTTAGGGTCCAGGTGAGGGTACGACAACGCTCTAGGGGGAGCGTACGTGTGAGGGCGCGGGTTAGTGTCAGCGTACGGGTTAGGATTAGGGGACGGCTGAGGGTCAGGCTTCGGGGAAGGGTTAGGGTTAGGGTTCGGGCTAGGGTTAGGGTTAGGGGACGGGGACGGTTTAGGGTCCAGGTGAGGGTACGACAACGCTCTAGGGGGAGCGTACGTGTGAGGGCGCGGGTTAGTGTCAGCGTACGGGTTAGGATTAGGGGACGGCTGAGGGTCAGGCTTCGGGGAAGGGGTAGGGTTAGGGTTCGGGCTAGGGTTAGGGTTAGGGGACGGGGACGGTTTAGGGTCCAGGTGAGGGTACGACAACGCTCTAGGGGGAGCGTACGTGTGAGGGCGCGGGTTAGTGTCAGCGTACGGGTTAGGATTAGGGGACGGCTGAGGGTCAGGCTTCGGGGAAGGGTTAGGGTTAGGCTTCGGGCTAGGGTTAGGGTTAGGGGACGGGGACGGTTTAGGGTCCAGGTGAGGGTACGACAACGCTCTAGGGGGAGCGTACGTGTGAGGGCGCGGGTTAGTGTCAGCGTACGGGTTAGGATTAGGGGACGGCTGAGGGTCAGGCTTCGGGGAAGGGTTAGGGTTAGGCTTCGGGCTAGGGTTAGGGTTAGGGGACGGGGACGGTTTAGGGTCCAGGTGAGGGTACGACAACGCTCTAGGGGGAGCGTACGTGTGAGGGCGCGGGTTAGTGTCAGCGTACGGGTTAGGATTAGGGGACGGCTGAGGGTCAGGCTTCGGGGAAGGGTTAGGGTTAGGGTTCGGGCTAGGGTTAGGGTTAGGGGACGGGGACGGTTTAGGGTCCAGGTGAGGGTACGACAACGCTCTAGGGGGAGCGTACGTGTGAGGGCGCGGGTTAGTGTCAGCGTACGGGTTAGGATTAGGGGACGGCTGAGGGTCAGGCTTCGGGGAAGGGGTAGGGTTAGGGTTCGGGCTAGGGTTAGGGTTAGGGGACGGGGACGGTTTAGGGTCCAGGTGAGGGTACGACAACGCTCTAGGGGGAGCGTACGTGTGAGGGCGCGGGTTAGTGTCAGCGTACGGGTTAGGATTAGGGGACGGCTGAGGGTCAGGCTTCGGGGAAGTGTTAGGGTTAGGGTTCGGGCTAGGGTTAGGGTTAGGGTTAGGGGACGGTTTAGGGTCCAGGTGAGGGTACGACAACGCTCTAGGGGGAGCGTACGTGTGAGGGCGCGGGTTAGTGTCAGCGTACGGGTTAGGATTACGGGACGGCTGAGGGTCAGGCTTCGGGGAAGGATTAGGGTTAGGGTTCGGGCTAGGGTTAGGGTTAGGGGACGGGGACGGTTTAGGGTCCAGGTGAGGGTACGACAACGCTCTAGGGGGAGCGTACGTGTGAGGGCGCGGGTTAGTGTCAGCGTACGGGTTAGGATTAGGGGACGGCTGAGGGTCAGGCTTCGGGGAAGGGTTAGGGTTAGGGTTCGGGCTAGTGTTAGGGTTAGGGGACGGGGACGGTTTAGGGTCCAGGTGAGGGTACGACAACGCTCTAGGGGGAGCGTACGTGTGAGGGCGCGGGTTAGTGTCAGCGTACGGGTTAGGATTAGGGGACGGCTGAGAGTCAGGCTTCGGGGAAGGGTTAGGGTTAGGCTTCGGGCTAGGGTTAGGGTTAGGGGACGGGGACGGTTTAGGGTCCAGGTGAGGGTACGACAACGCTCTAGGGGGAGCGTACGTGTGAGGGCGCGGGTTAGTGTCAGCGTACGGGTTAGGATTACGGGACGGCTGAGGGTCAGGCTTCGGGGAAGGGTTAGGGTTAGGGTTCGGGCTAGGGTTAGGGTTAGGGGACGGGGACGGTTTAGGGTCCAGGTGAGGGTACGACAACGCTCTAGGGGGAGCGTACGTGTGAGGGCGCGGGTTAGTGTCAGCGTACGGGTTAGGATTAGGGGACGGCTGAGGGTCAGGCTTCGGGGAAGGGTTAGGGTTAGGGTTCGGGCTAGGGTTAGGGTTAGGGGACGGGGAGGGTTTAGGGTCCAGGTGAGGGTACGACAACGCTCTAGGGGGAGCGTACGTGTGAGGGCGCGGGTTAGTGTCAGCGTACGGGTTAGGATTAGGGGACGGCTGAGGGTCAGGCTTCGCGGAAGGGTTAGGGTTAGGCTTCGGGCTAGGGTTAGGGTTAGGGGACGGGGACGGTTTAGGGTCCAGGTGAGGGTACGACAACGCTCTAGGGCAAGCGTACGTGTGAGGGCGCGGGTTAGTGTCAGCGTACGGGTTAGGATTAGGGGACGGCTGAGGGTCAGGCTTCGGGGAAGGGTTAGGGTTAGGCTTCGGGCTAGGGTTAGGGTTAGGGGACGGGGACGGTTTAGGGTCCAGGTGAGGGTACGACAACGCTCTAGGGGGAGCGTACGTGTGAGGGCGCGGGTTAGTGTCAGCGTACGGGTTAGGATTAGGGGACGGCTGAGGGTCAGGCTTCGGGGAAGGGTTAGGGTTAGGGTTCGGGCTAGGGTTAGGGTTAGGGGACGGGGACGGTTTAGGGTCCAGGTGAGGGTACGACAACGCTCTAGGGGGAGCGTACGTGTGAGGGCGCGGGTTAGTGTCAGCGTACGGGTTAGGATTAGGGGACGGCTGAGGGTCAGGCTTCGGGGAAGGGGTAGGGTTAGGGTTCGGGCTAGGGTTAGGGTTAGGGGACGGGGACGGTTTAGGGTCCAGGTGAGGGTACGACAACGCTCTAGGGGGAGCGTACGTGTGAGGGCGCGGGTTAGTGTCAGCGTACGGGTTAGGATTAGGGGACGGCTGAGGGTCAGGCTTCGGGGAAGGGTTAGGGTTAGGCTTCGGGCTAGGGTTAGGGTTAGGGGACGGGGACGGTTTAGGGTCCAGGTGAGGGTACGACAACGCTCTAGGGGGAGCGTACGTGTGAGGGCGCGGGTTAGTGTCAGCGTACGGGTTAGGATTAGGGGACGGCTGAGGGTCAGGCTTCGGGGAAGGGTTAGGGTTAGGCTTCGGGCTAGGGTTAGGGTTAGGGGACGGGGACGGTTTAGGGTCCAGGTGAGGGTACGACAACGCTCTAGGGGGAGCGTACGTGTGAGGGCGCGGGTTAGTGTCAGCGTACGGGTTAGGATTAGGGGACGGCTGAGGGTCAGGCTTCGGGGAAGGGTTAGGGTTAGGGTTCGGGCTAGGGTTAGGGTTAGGGGACGGGGACGGTTTAGGGTCCAGGTGAGGGTACGACAACGCTCTAGGGGGAGCGTACGTGTGAGGGCGCGGGTTAGTGTCAGCGTACGGGTTAGGATTAGGGGACGGCTGAGGGTCAGGCTTCGGGGAAGGGGTAGGGTTAGGGTTCGGGCTAGGGTTAGGGTTAGGGGACGGGGACGGTTTAGGGTCCAGGTGAGGGTACGACAACGCTCTAGGGGGAGCGTACGTGTGAGGGCGCGGGTTAGTGTCAGCGTACGGGTTAGGATTAGGGGACGGCTGAGGGTCAGGCTTCGGGGAAGTGTTAGGGTTAGGGTTCGGGCTAGGGTTAGGGTTAGGGGACGGGGACGGTTTAGGGTCCAGGTGAGGGTACGACAACGCTCTAGGGGGAGCGTACGTGTGAGGGCGCGGGTTAGTGTCAGCGTACGGGTTAGGATTACGGGACGGCTGAGGGTCAGGCTTCGGGGAAGGATTAGGGTTAGGGTTCGGGCTAGGGTTAGGGTTAGGGGACGGGGACGGTTTAGGGTCCAGGTGAGGGTACGACAACGCTCTAGGGGGAGCGTACGTGTGAGGGCGCGGGTTAGTGTCAGCGTACGGGTTAGGATTAGGGGACGGCTGAGGGTCAGGCTTCGGGGAAGGGTTAGGGTTAGGGTTCGGGCTAGTGTTAGGGTTAGGGGACGGGGACGGTTTAGGGTCCAGGTGAGGGTACGACAACGCTCTAGGGGGAGCGTACGTGTGAGGGCGCGGGTTAGTGTCAGCGTACGGGTTAGGATTAGGGGACGGCTGAGGGTCAGGCTTCGGGGAAGGGTTAGGGTTAGGCTTCGGGCTAGGGTTAGGGTTAGGGGACGGGGACGGTTTAGGGTCCAGGTGAGGGTACGACAACGCTCTAGGGGGAGCGTACGTGTGAGGGCGCGGGTTAGTGTCAGCGTACGGGTTAGGATTAGGGGACGGCTGAGGGTCAGGCATCGGAGAAGGGGTAGGGTTAGGGTTCGGGCTAGGGTTAGTGTTAGGGGACGGGGACGGTTTAGGGTCCAGGTGAGGGTACGACAACGCTCTAGGGGGAGCGTACGTGTGAGGGCGCGGGTTAGTGTCAGCGTACGGGTTAGGATTAGGGGACGGCTGAGGGTCAGGCTTCGGGGAAGGGTTAGGGTTAGGGTTCGGGCTAGGGTTAGGGTTAGGGGACGGGGACGGTTTAGGGTCCAGGTGAGGGTACGACAACGCTCTAGGGGGAGCGTACGTGTGAGGGCGCGGGTTAGTGTCAGCGTACGGGTTAGGATTAGGGGACGGCTGAGGGTCAGGCTTCGGGGAAGGGTTAGGGTTAGGCTTCGGGCTAGGGTTAGGGTTAGGGGACGGGGACGGTTTAGGGTCCAGGTGAGGGTACGACAACGCTCTAGGGGGAGCGTACGTGTGAGGGCGCGGGTTAGTGTCAGCGTACGGGTTAGGATTAGGGGACGGCTGAGGGTCAGGCTTCGGGGAAGGGGTAGGGTTAGGGTTCGGGCTAGGGTTAGGGTTAGGGGACGGGGACGGTTTAGGGTCCAGGTGAGGGTACGACAACGCTCTAGGGGGAGCGTACGTGTGAGGGCGCGGGTTAGTGTCAGCGTACGGGTTAGGATTAGGGGACGGCTGAGGGTCAGGCTTCGGGGAAGGGTTAGGGTTAGGCTTCGGGCTAGGGTTAGGGTTAGGGGACGGGGACGGTTTAGGGTCCAGGTGAGGGTACGACAACGCTCTAGGGGGAGCGTACGTGTGAGGGCGCGGGTTAGTGTCAGCGTACGGGTTAGGATTAGGGGACGGCTGAGGGTCAGGCTTCGGGGAAGGGTTAGGGTTAGGGTTCGGGCTAGGGTTAGGGTTAGGGGACGGGGACGGTTTAGGGTCCAGGTGAGGGTACGACAACGCTCTAGGGGGAGCGTACGTGTGAGGGCGCGGGTTAGTGTCAGCGTACGGGTTAGGATTAGGGGACGGCTGAGGGTCAGGCTTCGGGGAAGGGGTAGGGTTAGGGTTCGGGCTAGGGTTAGGGTTAGGGGACGGGGACGGTTTAGGGTCCAGGTGAGGGTACGACAACGCTCTAGGGGGAGCGTACGTGTGAGGGCGCGGGTTAGTGTCAGCGTACGGGTTAGGATTAGGGGACGGCTGAGGGTCAGGCTTCGGAGAAGGGTTAGGGTTAGGCTTCGGGCTAGGGTTAGGGTTAGGGGACGGGGACGGTTTAGGGTCCAGGTGAGGGTACGACAACGCTCTAGGGGGAGCGTACGTGTGAGGGCGCGGGTTAGTGTCAGCGTACGGGTTAGGATTAGGGGACGGCTGAGGGTCAGGCTTCGGGGAAGGATTAGGGTTAGGGTTCGGGCTAGGGTTAGGGTTAGGGGACGGGGACGGTTTAGGGTCCAGGTGAGGGTACGACAACGCTCTAGGGGGAGCGTACGTGTGAGGGCGCGTGTTAGTGTCAGCGTACGGGTTAGGATTAGGGGACGGCTGAGGGTCAGGCTTTGGGGAAGGGGTAGGGTTAGGGTTCGGGCTAGGGTTAGGGTTAGGGGACGGGGACGGTTTAGGGTCCAGGTGAGGGTACGACAACGCTCTAGGGGGAGCGTACGTGTGAGGGCGCGGGTTAGTGTCAGCGTACGGGTTAGGATTAGGGGACGGCTGAGGGTCAGGCTTCGGGGAAGGGGTAGGGTTAGGGTTCGGGCTAGGGTTAGGGTTAGGGGACGGGGACGGTTTAGGGTCCAGGTGAGGGTACGACAACGCTCTAGGGGGAGCGTACGTGTGAGGGCGCGGGTTAGTGTCAGCGTACGGGTTAGGATTAGGGGACGGCTGAGGTCAGGCTTCGGGGAAGGGTTAGGGTTAGGCTTCGGGCTAGGGTTAGGGTTAGGGGACGGGGACGGTTTAGGGTCCAGGTGAGGGTACGACAACGCTCTAGGGGGAGCGTACGTGTGAGGGCGCGGGTTAGTGTCAGCGTACGGGTTAGGATTAGGGGACGGCTGAGGGTCAGGCTTCGGGGAAGGGTTAGGGTTAGGCTTCGGGCTAGGGTTAGGGTTAGGGGACGGGGACGGTTTAGGGTCCAGGTGAGGGTACGACAACGCTCTAGGGGGAGCGTACGTGTGAGGGCGTGGGTTAGTGTCAGCGTACGGGTTAGGATTAGGGGACGGCTGAGGGTCAGGCTTCGGGGAAGGGTTAGGGTTAGGGTTCGGGCTAGGGTTAGGGTTAGGGGACGGGGACGGTTTAGGGTCCAGGTGAGGGTACGACAACGCTCTAGGGGGAGCGTACGTGTGAGGGCGCGGGTTAGTGTCAGCGTACGGGTTAGGATTAGGGGACGGCTGAGGGTCAGGCTTCGGGGAAGGATTAGGGTTAGGCTTCGGGCTAGGGTTAGGGTTAGGGGACGGGGACGGTTTAGGGTCCAGGTGAGGGTACGACAACGCTCTAGGGGGAGCGTACGTGTGAGGGCGCGGGTTAGTGTCAGCGTACGGGTTAGGATTAGGGGACGGCTGAGGGTCAGGCTTCGGGGAAGGGTTAGGGTTAGGCTTCGGGCTAGGGTTAGGGTTAGGGGACGGGGACGGTTTAGGGTCCAGGTGAGGGTACGACAACGCTCTAGGGGGAGCGTACGTGTGAGGGCGCGGGTTAGTGTCAGCGTACGGGTTAGGATTAGGGGACGGCTGAGGGTCAGGCTTCGGGGAAGGGGTAGGGTTAGGCTTCGGGCTAGGGTTGGGGTTAGGGGACGGGGACTGTTTAGGGTCAAGGTGAGGGTACGACAACGCTCTAGGGGGAGCGTACGTGTGAGGGCGCGGGTTAGTGTCAGCGTACGGGTTAGGATTAGGGGACAGCTGAGGTTCAGGCTTCGGGGAAGGGGTAGGGTTAGGGTTCGGGCTAGGGTTAGGGTTAGGGGACGGGGACGGTTTAGGGTCCAGGTGAGGGTACGACAACGCTCTAGGGGGAGCGTACGTGTGAGGGCGCGGGTTAGTGTCAGCGTACGGGTTAGGATTAGGGGACGGCTGAGGGTCAGGCTTCGGGGAAGGGGTAGGGTTAGGGTTCGGGCTAGGGTTAGGGTTACGGGACGGGGACGGTTTAGGGTCCAGGTGAGGGTACGACAATGCTCTAGGGGGAGCGTACGTGTGAGGGCGCGGGTTAGTGTCAGCGTACGGGTTAGGATTAGGGGACGGCTGAGGGTCAGGCTTCGGGGAAGGGTTAGGGTTAGGGTTCGGGCTAGGGTTAGGGTTAGGGGACGGGGACGGTTTAGGGTCCAGGTGAGGGTACGACAACGCTCTAGGGGGAGCGTACGTGTGAGGGCGCGGGTTAGTGTCAGCGTACGGGTTAGGATTAGGGGACGGCTGAGGGTCAGGCTTCGGGGAAGGGTTAGGGTTAGGGTTCGGGCTAGGGTTAGGGTTAGGGGACGAGGACGGTTTAGGGTCCAGGTGAGGGTACGACAACGCTCTAGGGGGAGCGTACGTGTGAGGGCGCGGGTTAGTGTCAGCGCACGGGTTAGGATTAGGGGACGGCTGAGGGTCAGGCTTCGGGGAAGGGTTAGGGTTAGGCTTCGGGCTAGGGTTAGGGTTAGGGGACGGGGACGGTTTAGGGTCCAGGTGAGGGTACGACAACGCTCTAGGGGGAGCGTACGTGTGAGGGCGCGGGTTAGTGTCAGCGTACGGGTTAGGATTAGGGGACGGCTGAGGGTCAGGCTTCGGGGAAGGGGTAGGGTTAGGGTTCGGGCTAGGGTTAGGGTTAGGGGACGGGGACGGTTTAGGGTCCAGGTGAGGGTACGACAACGCTCTAGGGGGAGCGTACGTGTGAGGGCGCGGGTTAGTGTCAGCGTACGGGTTAGGATTAGGGGACGGCTGAGGGTCAGGCTTCGGGGAAGGGTTAGGGTTAGGCTTCGGGCTAGGGTTAGGGTTAGGGGACGGGGACGGTTTAGGGTCCAGGTGAGGGTACGACAACGCTCTAGGGGGAGCGTACGTGTGAGGGCGCGGGTTAGTGTCAGCGTACGGGTTAGGATTAGGGGACGGCTGAGGGTCAGGCTTCGGGGAAGGGTTAGGGTTAGGCTTCGGGCTAGGGTTAGGGTTAGGGGACGGGGACGGTTTAGGGTCCAGGTGAGGGTACGACAACGCTCTAGGGGGAGCGTACGTGTGAGGGCGTGGGTTAGTGTCAGCGTACGGGTTAGGATTAGGGGACGGCTGAGGGTCAGGCTTCGGGGAAGGGTTAGGGTTAGGGTTCGGGCTAGGGTTAGGGTTAGGGGACGGGGACGGTTTAGGGTCCAGGTGAGGGTACGACAACGCTCTAGGGGGAGCGTACGTGTGAGGGCGCGGGTTAGTGTCAGCGTACGGGTTAGGATTAGGGGACGGCTGAGGGTCAGGCTTCGGGGAAGGATTAGGGTTAGGCTTCGGGCTAGGGTTAGGGTTAGGGGACGGGGACGGTTTAGGGTCCAGGTGAGGGTACGACAACGCTCTAGGGGGAGCGTACGTGTGAGGGCGCGGGTTAGTGTCAGCGTACGGGTTAGGATTAGGGGACGGCTGAGGGTCAGGCTTCGGGGAAGGGTTAGGGTTAGGCTTCGGGCTAGGGTTAGGGTTAGGGGACGGGGACGGTTTAGGGTCCAGGTGAGGGTACGACAACGCTCTAGGGGGAGCGTACGTGTGAGGGCGCGGGTTAGTGTCAGCGTACGGGTTAGGATTAGGGGACGGCTGAGGGTCAGGCTTCGGGGAAGGGGTAGGGTTAGGCTTCGGGCTAGGGTTGGGGTTAGGGGACGGGGACTGTTTAGGGTCAAGGTGAGGGTACGACAACGCTCTAGGGGGAGCGTACGTGTGAGGGCGCGGGTTAGTGTCAGCGTACGGGTTAGGATTAGGGGACAGCTGAGGTTCAGGCTTCGGGGAAGGGGTAGGGTTAGGGTTCGGGCTAGGGTTAGGGTTAGGGGACGGGGACGGTTTAGGGTCCAGGTGAGGGTACGACAACGCTCTAGGGGGAGCGTACGTGTGAGGGCGCGGGTTAGTGTCAGCGTACGGGTTAGGATTAGGGGACGGCTGAGGGTCAGGCTTCGGGGAAGGGGTAGGGTTAGGGTTCGGGCTAGGGTTAGGGTTAGGGGACGGGGACGGTTTAGGGTCCAGGTGAGGGTACGACAATGCTCTAGGGGGAGCGTACGTTTGAGGGCGCGGGTTAGTGTCAGCGTACGGGTTAGGATTAGGGGACGGCTGAGGGTCAGGCTTCGGGGAAGGGTTAGGGTTAGGGTTCGGGCTAGGGTTAGGGTTAGGGGACGGGGACGGTTTAGGGTCCAGGTGAGGGTACGACAACGCTCTAGGGGGAGCGTACGTGTGAGGGCGCGGGTTAGTGTCAGCGTACGGGTTAGGATTAGGGGACGGCTGAGGGTCAGGCTTCGGGGAAGGGTTAGGGTTAGGGTTCGGGCTAGGGTTAGGGTTAGGGGACGAGGACGGTTTAGGGTCCAGGTGAGGGTACGACAACGCTCTAGGGGGAGCGTACGTGTGAGGGCGCGGGTTAGTGTCAGCGTACGGGTTAGGATTAGGGGACGGCTGAGGGTCAGGCTTCGGGGAAGGGTTAGGGTTAGGCTTCGGGCTAGGGTTAGGGTTAGGGGACGGGGACGGTTTAGGGTCCAGGTGAGGGTACGACAACGCTCTAGGGGGAGCGTACGTGTGAGGGCGCGGGTTAGTGTCAGCGTACGGGTTAGGATTAGGGGACGGCTGAGGGTCAGGCTTCGGGGAAGGGTTAGGGTTAGGGTTCGGGCTAGGGTTAGGGTTAGGGGACGGGGACGGTTTAGGGTCCAGGTGAGGGTACGACAACGCTCTAGGGGGAGCGTACGTGTGAGGGCGCGGGTTAGTGTCAGCGTACGGGTTAGGATTAGGGGACGGCTGAGGGTCAGGCTTCGGGGAAGGGTTAGGGTTAGGCTTCGGGCTAGGGTTAGGGTTAGGGGACGGGGACGGTTTAGGGTCCAGGTGAGGGTACGACAACGCTCTAGGGGGAGCGTACGTGTGAGGGCGCGGGTTAGTGTCAGCGTACGGGTTAGGATTAGGGGACGGCTGAGGGTCAGGCTTCGGGGAAGTGTTAGGGTTAGGCTTCGGGCTAGGGTTAGGGTTAGGGGACGGGGACGGTTTAGGGTCCAGGTGAGTGTACGACAACGCTCTAGGGGGAGCGTACGTGTGAGGGCGCGGGTTAGTGTCAGCGTACGGGTTAGGATTAGGGGACGGCTGAGGGTCAGGCTTCGGGGAAGGGGTAGGGTTAGGGTTCGGGCTAGGGTTAGGGTTAGGGGACGGGGACGGTTTAGGGTCCAGGTGAGGGTACGACAACGCTCTAGGGGGAGCGTACGTGTGAGGGCGCGGGTTAGTGTCAGCGTACGGGTTAGGATTAGGGGACGGCTGAGGTTCAGGCTTCGGGGAAGGGTTAGGGTTAGGGTTCGGGCTAGGGTTAGGGTTAGGGGACGGGGACGGTTTAGGGTCCAGGTGAGGGTACGACAACGCTCTAGGGGGAGCGTACGTGTGAGGGCGCGGGTTAGTGTCAGCGTACGGGTTAGGATTAGGGGACGGCTGAGGGTCAGGCTTCGGGGAAGGGTTAGGGTTAGGGTTCGGGCTAGGGTTAGGGTTAGGGGACGGGGACGGTTTAGGGTCCAGGTGAGGGTACGACAACGCTCTAGGGGGAGCGTACGTGTGAGGGCGCGGGTTAGTGTCAGCGTACGGGTTAGGATTAGGGGACGGCTGAGGGTCAGGCTTCGGGGAAGGGGTAGGGTTAGGCTTCGGGCTAGGGTTAGGGTTAGGGGACGGGGACGGTTTAGGGTCCAGGTGAGGGTACGACAACGCTCTAGGGGGAGCGTACGTGTGAGGGCGCGGGTTAGTGTCAGCGTACGGGTTAGGATTAGGGCACGGCTGAGGGTCAGGCTTCGGGGAAGGGTTAGGGTTAGGGTTCGGGCTAGGGTTAGGGTTAGGGGACGGGGACGGTTTAGGGTCCAGGTGAGGGTACGACAACGCTCTAGGGGGAGCGTACGTGTGAGGGCGCGGGTTAGTGTCAGCGTACGGGTTAGGATTAGGGGACGGCTGAGGTCAGGCTTCGGGGAAGGGTTAGGGTTAGGCTTCGGGCTAGGGTTAGGGTTAGGGGACGGGGACGGTTTAGGGTCCAGGTGAGGGTACGACAACGCTCTAGGGGGAGCGTACGTGTGAGGGCGTGGGTTAGTGTCAGCGTACGGGTTAGGATTAGGGGACGGCTGAGGGTCAGGCTTCGGGGAAGGGGTAGGGTTAGGGTTCGGGCTAGGGTTAGGGTTAGGGGACGGGGACGGTTTAGGGTCCAGGTGAGGGTACGACAACGCTCTAGGGGGAGCGTACGTGTGAGGGCGTGGGTTAGTGTCAGCGTACGGGTTAGGATTAGGGGACGGCTGAGGGTCAGGCTTCGGGGAAGGGGTAGGGTTAGGGTTCGGGCTAGGGTTAGGGTTAGGGGACGGGGACGGTTTAGGGTCCAGGTGAGGGTACGACAACGCTCTAGGGGGAGCGTACGTGTGAGGGCGCGGGTTAGTGTCAGCGTACGGGTTAGGATTAGGGGACGGCTGAGGGTCAGGCTTCGGGGAAGGATTAGGGTTAGGCTTCGGGCTAGGGTTAGGGTTAGGGGACGGGGACGGTTTAGGGTCCAGGTGAGGGTACGACAACGCTCTAGGGGGAGCGTACGTGTGAGGGCGCGGGTTAGTGTCAGCGTACGGGTTAGGATTAGGGGACGGCTGAGGGTCAGGCTTCGGGGAAGGGTTAGGGATAGGCTTCGGGCTAGGGTTAGGGTTAGGGGACGGGGACGGTTTAGGGTCCAGGTGAGGGTACGACAACGCTCTAGGGGGAGCGTACGTGTGAGGGCGCGGGTTAGTGTCAGCGTACGGGTTAGGATTAGGGGACGGCTGAGGGTCAGGCTTCGGGGAAGGGGTAGGGTTAGGCTTCGGGCTAGGGTTAGGGTTAGGGGACGGGGACTGTTTAGGGTCAAGGTGAGGGTACGACAACGCTCTAGGGGGAGCGTACGTGTGAGGGCGCGGGTTAGTGTCAGCGTACGGGTTAGGATTAGGGGACAGCTGAGGTTCAGGCTTCGGGGAAGGCGTAGGGTTAGGGTTCGGGCTAGAGTTAGGGTTAGGGGACGGGGACGGTTTAGGGTCCAGGTGAGGGTACGACAACGCTCTAGGGGGAGCGTACGTGTGAGGGCGCGGGTTAGTGTCAGCGTACGGGTTAGGATTAGGGGACGGCTGAGGGTCAGGCTTCGGGGAAGGGGTAGGGTTAGGGTTCGGGCTAGGGTTAGGGTTAGGGGACGGGGACGGTTTAGGGTCCATGTGAGGGTACGACAACGCTCTAGGGGGAGCGTACGTGTGAGGGCGCGGGTTAGTGTCAGCGTACGGGTTAGGATTAGGGGACGGCTGAGGGTCAGGCTTCGGGGAAGGGTTAGGGTTAGGGTTCGGGCTAGGGTTAGGGTTAGGGGACGGGGACGGTTTAGGGTCCAGGTGAGGGTACGACAACGCTCTAGGGGGAGCGTACGTGTGAGGGCGCGGGTTAGTGTCAGCGTACGGGTTAGGATTAGGGGACGGCTGAGGGTCAGGCTTCGGGGAAGGGTTAGGGTTAGGGTTCGGGCTAGGGTTAGGGTTAGGGGACGGGGACGGTTTAGGGTCCAGGTGAGGGTACGACAACGCTCTAGGGGGAGCGTACGTGTGAGGGCGCGGGTTAGTGTCAGCGTACGGGTTAGGATTAGGGGACGGCTGAGGGTCAGGCTTCGGGGAAGGGTTAGGGTTAGGCTTCGGGCTAGGGTTAGGGTTAGGGGACGGGGACGGTTTAGGGTCCAGGTGAGGGTACGACAACGCTCTAGGGGGAGCGTACGTGTGAGGGCGCGGGTTAGTGTCAGCGTACGGGTTAGGATTAGGGGACGGCTGAGGGTCAGGCTTCGGGGAAGGGTTAGGGTTAGGGTTCGGGCTAGGGTTAGGGTTAGGGGACGGGGACGGTTTAGGGTCCAGGTGAGGGTACGACAACGCTCTAGGGGGAGCGTACGTGTGAGGGCGCGGGTTAGTGTCAGCGTACGGGTTAGGATTAGGGGACGGCTGAGGGTCAGGCTTCGGGGAAGGGTTAGGGTTAGGCTTCGGGCTAGGGTTAGGGTTAGGGGACGGGGACGGTTTAGGGTCCAGGTGAGGGTACGACAACGCTCTAGGGGGAGCGTACGTGTGAGGGCGCGGGTTAGTGTCAGCGTACGGGTTAGGATTAGGGGACGGCTGAGGTTCAGGCTTCGGGGAAGGGGTAGGGTTAGGGTTCGGGCTAGGGTTAGGGTTAGGGGACGGGGACGGTTTAGGGTCCAGGTGAGGGTACGACAACGCTCTAGGGGGAGCGTACGTGTGAGGGCGCGGGTTAGTGTCAGCGTACGGGTTAGGATTAGGGGACGGCTGAGGGTCAGGCTTCGGGGAAGGGTTAGGGTTAGGGTTCGGGCTAGGGTTAGGGTTAGGGGACGGGGACGGTTTAGGGTCCAGGTGAGGGTACGACAACGCTCTAGGGGGAGCGTACGTGTGAGGGCGCGGGTTAGTGTCAGCGTACGGGTTAGGATTAGGGGACGGCTGAGGGTCAGGCTTCGGGGAAGGGTTAGGGTTAGGGTTCGGGCTAGGGTCAGGGTTAGGCGACGGGGACGGTTTAGGGTCCAGGTGAGGGTACGACAACGCTCTAGGTGGAGCGTACGTGTGAGGGCGCGGGTTAGTGTCAGCGTACGGGTTAGGATTAGGGGACGGCTGAGGGTCAGGCTTCGGGGAAGGGTTAGGGTTAGGGTTCGTGCTAGGGTTAGGGTTAGGGGACGGGGACGGTTTAGGGTCCAGGTGAGGGTACGACAACGCTCTAGGGGGAGCGTACGTGTGAGGGCGCGGGTTAGTGTCAGCGTACGGGTTAGGATTAGGGGACGGCTGAGGGTCAGGCTTCGGGGAAGTGGTAGGGTTAGGGTTCGGGCTAGGGTTAGGGTTAGGGGACGGGGACGGTTTAGGGTCCAGGTGAGGGTACGACAACGCTCTAGGGGGAGCGTACGTGTGAGGGCGCGGGTTAGTGTCAGCGTACGGGTTAGGATTAGGGGACGGCTGAGGGTCAGGCTTCGGGGAAGTGTTAGGGTTAGGGTTCGGGCTAGGGTTAGGGTTAGGGGACGGGGACGGTTTAGGTTCCAGGTGAGGGTACGACAACGCTCTAGGGGGAGCGTACGTGTGAGGGCGTGGGTTACTGTCAGCGTACGGGTTAGGATTAGGGGACGGCTGAGGGTCAGGCTTCGGGGAAGGGGTAGGGTTAGGGTTCGGGCTAGGGTTAGGGTTAGGGGACGGGGACGGTTTAGGGTCCAGGTGAGGGTACGACAACGCTCTAGGGGGAGCGTACGTGTGAGGGCGCGGGTTAGTGTCAGCGTACGGGTTAGGATTAGGGGACGGCTGAGGGTCAGGCTTCGGGGAAGGGTTAGGGTTAGGGTTCGGGCTAGGGTTAGGGTTAGGGGACGGGGACGGTTTGGGGTCCAGGTGAGGGTACGACAACGCTCTAGGGGGAGCGTACGTGTGAGGGCGCGGGTTAGTGTCAGCGTACGGGTTAGGATTAGGGGACGGCTGAGGGTCAGGCTTCGGGGAAGGGGTAGGGTTAGGGTTCGGGCTAGGGTTAGGGTTAGGGGACGGGGACGGTTTAGGGTCCAGGTGAGGGTACGACAACGCTCTAGGGGGAGCGTACGTGTGAGGGCGCGGGTTAGTGTCAGCGTACGGGTTAGGATTAGGGGACGGCTGAGGGTCAGGCTTCGGGGAAGGGGTAGGGTTAGGGTTCGGGCTAGGGTTAGGGTTAGGGGACGGGGACGGTTTAGGGTCCAGGTGAGGGTACGACAACGCTCTAGGGGGAGCGTACGTGTGAGGGCGCGGGTTAGTGTCAGCGTACGGGTTAGGATTAGGGGACGGCTGAGGGTCAGGCTTCGGGGAAGGGTTAGGGTTAGGGTTCGGGCTAGGGTTAGGGTTAGGGGACGGGGACGGTTTAGGGTCCAGGTGAGGGTACGACAACGCTCTAGGGGGAGCGTACGTGTGAGGGCGCGGGTTAGTGTCAGCGTACGGGTTAGGATTAGGGGACGGCTGAGGGTCAGGCTTCGGGGAAGGGGTAGGGTTAGGCTTCGGGCTAGGGTTAGGGTTAGGGGACGGGGACGGTTTAGGGTCCAGGTGAGGGTACGACAACGCTCTAGGGGGAGCGTACGTGTGAGGGCGCGGGTTAGTGTCAGCGTACGGGTTAGGATTAGGGCACGGCTGAGGGTCAGGCTTCGGGGAAGGGTTAGGGTTAGGGTTCGGGCTAGGGTTAGGGTTAGGGGACGGGGACGGTTTAGGGTCCAGGTGAGGGTACGACAACGCTCTAGGGGGAGCGTACGTGTGAGGGCGCGGGTTAGTGTCAGCGTACGGGTTAGGATTAGGGGACGGCTGAGGTCAGGCTTCGGGGAAGGGTTAGGGTTAGGCTTCGGGCTAGGGTTAGGGTTAGGGGACGGGGACGGTTTAGGGTCCAGGTGAGGGTACGACAACGCTCTAGGGGGAGCGTACGTGTGAGGGCGCGGGTTAGTGTCAGCGTACGGGTTAGGATTAGGGGACGGCTGAGGGTCAGGCTTAGGGGAAGGGTTAGGGTTAGGGTTCGGGCTAGGGTTAGGGTTAGGGGACGGGGACGGTTCAGGTTCCAGGTGAGGGTACGACAACGCTCTAGGGGGAGCGTACGTGTGAGGGCGTGGGTTAGTGTCAGCGTACGGGTTAGGATTAGGGGACGGCTGAGGGTCAGGCTTCGGGGAAGGGGTAGGGTTAGGGTTCGGGCTAGGGTTAGGGTTAGGGGACGGGGACGGTTTAGGGTCCAGGTGAGGGTACGACAACGCTCTAGGGGGAGCGTACGTGTGAGGGCGCGGGTTAGTGTCAGCGTACGGGTTAGGATTAGGGGACGGCTGAGGGTCCGGCTTCGGGGAAGTGTTAGGGTTAGGGTTCGGGCTAGGGTTAGGGTTAGGGGACGGGGACGGTTTAGGGTCCAGGTGAGGGTACGACAACGCTCTAGGGGGAGCGTACGTGTGAGGGCGCGGGTTAGTGTCAGCGTACGGGTTAGGATTAGGGGACGGCTGAGGGTCAGGCTTCGGGGAAGGGGTAGGGTTAGGCTTCGGGCTAGGGTTAGGGTTAGGGGACGGGGACGGTTTAGGGTCCAGGTGAGGGTACGACAACGCTCTAGGGGGAGCGTACGTGTGAGGGCGCGGGTTAGTGTCAGCGTACGGGTTAGGATTAGGGGACGGCTGAGGGTCAGGCTTCGGGGAAGGGGTAGGGTTAGGGTTCGGGCTAGGGTTAGGGTTAGGGGACGGGGACGGTTTAGGGTCCAGGTGATGGTACGACAACGCTCTAGGGGGAGCGTACGTGTGAGGGCGCGGGTTAGTGTCAGCGTACGGGTTAGGATTAGGGGACGGCTGAGGGTCAGGCTTCGGGGAAGGGTTAGGGTTAGGGTTCGGGCTAGGGTTAGGGTTAGGGGACGGGGACGGTTTAGGGTCCAGGTGAGGGTACGACAACGCTCTAGGGGGAGCGTACGTGTGAGGGCGCGGGTTAGTGTCAGCGTACGGGTTAGGATTAGGGGACGGCTGAGGGTCAGGCTTCGGGGAAGGGTTAGGGTTAGGGTTCGGGCTAGGGTTAGGGTTAGGGGACGGGGACGGTTTAGGGTCCAGGTGAGGGTACGACAACGCTCTAGGGAGAGCGTACGTGTGAGGGCGCGGGTTAGTGTCAGCGTACGGGTTAGGATTAGGGGACGGCTGAGGGTCAGGCTTCGGGGAAGGGTTAGGGTTAGGGTTCGTGCTAGGGTTAGGGTTAGGGGACGGGGACGGTTTACGGTCCAGGTGAGGGTACGACAACGCTCTAGGGGGAGCGTACGTGTGAGGGCGCGGGTTAGTGTCAGCGTACGGGTTAGGATTAGGGGACGGCTGAGGGTCAGGCTTCGGGGAAGGGGTAGGGTTAGGGTTCGGGCTAGGGTTAGGGTTAGGGGACGGGGACGGTTTAGGGTCCAGGTGAGGGTACGACAACGCTCTAGGGGGAGCGTACGTGTGAGGGCGCGGGTTAGTGTCAGCGTACGGGTTAGGATTAGGGGACGGCTGAGGGTCAGGCTTCGGGGAAGGGTTAGGGTTAGGGTTCGGGCTAGGGTTAGGGTTAGGGGACGGGGACGGTTTAGGGTCCAGGTGAGGGTACGACAACGCTCTAGGGGGAGCGTACGTGTGAGGGCGCGGGTTAGTGTCAGCGTACGGGTTAGGATTAGGGGACGGCTGAGGGTCAGGCTTCGGGGAAGGGTTAGGGTTAGGGTTCGGGCTAGGGTTAGGGTTAGGGGACGGGGACGGTTTAGGGTCCAGGTGAGGGTACGACAACGCTCTAGGGGGAGCGTACGTGTGAGGGCGCGGGTTAGTGTCAGCGTACGGGTTAGGATTAGGGGACGGCTGAGGGTTAGGCTTCGGGGAAGGGGTAGGGTTAGGGTTCGGGCTAGGGTTAGGGTTAGGGGACGGGGACGGTTTAGGGTCCAGGTGAGGGTACGACAACGCTCTAGGGGGAGCGTACGTGTGAGGGCGCGGGTTAGTGTCAGCGTACGGGTTAGGATTAGGGGACGGCTGAGGGTCAGGCTTCGGGGAAGTGTTAGGGTTAGGGTTCGGGCTAGGGTTAGGGTTAGGGGACGGGGACGGTTTAGGTTCCAGGTGAGGGTACGACAACGCTCTAGGGGGAGCGTACGTGTGAGGGCGTGGGTTAGTGTCAGCGTACGGGTTAGGATTAGGGGACGGCTGAGGGTCAGGCTTCGGGGAAGGGGTAGGGTTAGGGTTCGGGCTAGGGTTAGGGTTAGGGGACGGGGACGGTTTAGGGTCCAGGTGAGGGTACGACAACGCTCTAGGGGGAGCGTACGTGTGAGGGCGCGGGTTAGTGTCAGCGTACGGGTTAGGATTAGGGGAAGGCTGAGGGTCAGGCTTCGGGGAAGTGTTAGGGTTAGGGTTCGGGCTAGGGTTAGGGTTAGGGGACGGGGACGGTTTAGGGTCCAGGTGAGGGTACGACAACGCGCTAGGGGGAGCGTACGTGTGAGGGCGCGGGTTAGTGTCAGCGTACGGGTTACGATTAGGGGACGGCTGAGGGTCAGGCTTCGGGGAAGGGGTAGGGTTAGGCTTCGGGCTAGGGTTAGGGTTAGGGGACGGGGACGGTTTAGGGTCCAGGTGAGGGTACGACAACGCTCTAGGGGGAGCGTACGTGTGAGGGCGCGGGTTAGTGTCAGCGTACGGGTTAGGATTAGGGGACGGCTGAGGGTCAGGCTTCGGGGAAGGGGTAGGGTTAGGGTTCGGGCTAGGGTTAGGATTAGGGGACGGGGACGGTTTAGGGTCCAGGTGAGGGTACGACAACGCTCTAGGGGGAGCGTACGTGTGAGGGCGCGGGTTAGTGTCAGCGTACGGGTTAGGATTAGGGGACGGCTGAGGGTCAGGCTTCGGGGAAGGGGTAGGGTTAGGGTTCGGGCTAGGGTTAGGGTTAGGGGACGGGGACGGTTTAGGGTCCAGGTGAGGGTACGACAACGCTCTAGGGGGAGCGTACGTGTGAGGGCGCCGGTTAGTGTCAGCGTACGGGTTAGGATTAGGGGACGGCTGAGGGTCAGGCATCGGGGAAGGGGTAGGGTTAGGGTTCGGGCTAGGGTTAGGGTTAGGGGATGGGGACGGTTTAGGGTCCAGGTGAGGGTACGACAACGCTCTAGGGGGAGCGTATGTGTGAGGGCGCGGGTTAGTGTCAGCGTACGGGTTAGGATTAGGGGACGGCTGAGGGTCAGGCTTCGGGGAAGGGTTAGGGTTAGGGTTCGGGCTAGGGTTAGGGTTAGGGGACGGGGACGGTTTAGGGTCCAGGTGAGGGTACGACAATGCTCTAGGGGGAGCGTACGTGTGAGGGCGCGGGTTAGTGTCAGCGTACGGGTTAGGATTAGGGGACGGCTGAGGGTCAGGCTTCGGGGAAGGGGTAGGGTTAGGGTTCGGGCTAGGGTTAGGGTTAGGGGACGGGGACGGTTTAGGGTCCAGGTGAGGGTACGACAACGCTCTAGGGGGAGCGTACGTGTGAGGGCGCGGGTTAGTGTCAGCGTACGGGTTAGGATTAGGGGACGGCTGAGGGTCAGGCTTCGGGGAAGGGTTAGGGTTAGGGTTCGGGCTAGGGTTAGGGTTAGGGGACGGGGACGGTTTAGGGTCCAGGTGAGGGTACGACAACGCTCTAGGGGGAGCGTACGTGTGAGGGCGCGGGTTAGTGTCAGCGTACGGGTTAGGATTAGGGGACGGCTGAGGGTCAGGCTTCGGGGAAGGGTTAGGGTTAGGGTTCGTGCTAGGGTTAGGGTTAGGGGACGGGGACGGTTTAGGGTCCAGGTGAGGGTACGACAACGCTCTAGGGGGAGCGTACGTGTGAGGGCGCGGGTTAGTGTCAGCGTACGGGTTAGGATTAGGGGACGGCTGAGGGTCAGGCTTCGGGGAAGGGGTAGGGTTAGGGTTCGGGCTAGGGTTAGGGTTAGGGGACGGGGACGGTTTAGGGTCCAGGTGAGGGTACGACAACGCTCTAGGGGGAGCGTACGTGTGAGGGCGCGGGTTAGTGTCAGCGTACGGGTTAGGATTAGGGGACGGCTGAGGGTCAGGCTTCGGGGAAGGGGTAGGGTTAGGGTTCGGGCTAGGGTTAGGGTTAGGGGACGGGGACGGTTTAGGGTCCAGGTGAGGGTACGACAACGCTCTAGGGGGAGCGTACGTGTGAGGGCGCGGGTTAGTGTCAGCGTACGGGTTAGGATTAGGGGACGGCTGAGGGTCAGGCTTCGGGGAAGGGGTAGGGTTAGGGTTCGGGCTAGGGTTAGGGTTAGGGGACGGGGACGGTTTAGGGTCCAGGTGAGGGTACGACAACGCTCTAGGGGGAGCGTACGTGTGAGGGCGCGGGTTAGTGTCAGCGTACGGGTTAGGATTAGGGGACGGCTGAGGGTCAGGCTTCGGGGAAGGGTTAGGGTTAGGGTTCGTGCTAGGGTTAGGGTTAGGGGACGGGGACGGTTTAGGGTCCAGGTGAGGGTACGACAACGCTCTAGGGGGAGCGTACGTGTGAGGGCGCGGGTTAGTGTCAGCGTACGGGTTAGGATTAGGGGACGGCTGAGGGTCAGGCTTCGGGGAAGGGGTAGGGTTAGGGTTCGGGCTAGGGTTAGGGTTAGGGGACGGGGACGGTTTAGGGTCCAGGTGAGGGTACGACAACGCTCTAGGGGGAGCGTACGTGTGAGGGCGCGGGTTAGTGTCAGCGTACGGGTTAGGATTAGGGGACGGCTGAGGGTCAGGGTTCGGGGAAGGGTTAGGGTTAGGGTTCGGGCTAGGGTTAGGGTTAGGGGACGGGGACGGTTTAGGGTCCAGGTGAGGGTACGACAACGCTCTAGGGGGAGCGTACGTGTGAGGGCGCGGGTTAGTGTCAGCGTACGGGTTAGGATTAGGGGACGGCTGAGGGTCAGGGTTCGTGGAAGGGGTAGGGTTAGGGTTCGGGCTAGGGTTAGGGTTAGGGGACGGGGACGGTTTAGGGTCCAGGTGAGGGTACGACAACGCTCTAGGGGGAGCGTACGTGTGAGGGCGCGGGTTAGTGTCAGCGTACGTGTTAGGATCATGGGACGGCTGAGGGTCAGGCTTCGGGGAAGGGTTAGGGTTAGGCTTCGGGCTAGGGTTAGGGTTAGGGGACGGGGACGGTTTAGGGTCCAGGTGAGGGTACGACAACGCTCTAGGGGGAACGTACGTGTGAGGGCGCGGGTTAGTGTCAGCGTATGGGTTAAGATTAGGGGACGGCTGAGGGTCAGGCTTCGGGGAAGGGGTAGGGTTAGGGTTCGGGCTAGGGTTAGGGTAAGGGGACGGGGACGGTTTAGGGTCCAGGTGAGGGTACGACAACGCTCTAGGGGGAGCGTACGTGTGAGGGCGCGGGTTAGTGTCAGCGTACGGGTTAGGATTAGGGGACGGCTGAGGGTCAGGCTTCGGGGAAGGGGTAGGGTTAGGGTTCGGGCTAGGGTTACGGTTAGGGGACGGGGACGGTTTAGGGTCCAGGTGAGGGTACGACAACGCTCTAGGGGGAGCGTACGTGTGAGGGCGCGGGTTAGTGTCAGCGTACGGGTTAGGATTAGGGGACGGCTGAGGGTCAGGCTTCGGGGAAGGGGTAGGGTTAGGGTTCGGGCTAGGGTTAGGGTTAGGGGACGGGGACGGTTTAGGGTCCAGGTGAGGGTACGACAACGCTCTAGGGGGAGCGTACGTGTGAGGACGCGGGTTAGTGTCAGCGTACGGGTTAGGATTAGGGGACGGCTGAGGGTCAGGCTTCGGGGAAGGGGTAGGGTTAGGGTTCGGGCTAGGGTTAGGGTTAGGGGACGGGGACGGTTTAGGGTCCAGGTGAGGGTACGACAACGCTCTAGGGGGAGCGTACGTGTGAGGGCGCGGGTTAGTGTCAGCGTACGGGTTAGGATTAGGGGACGGCTGAGGGTCAGGCTTCGGGGAAGGGTTAGGGTTAGGGTTCGGGCTAGGGTTAGGGTTAGGGGACGGGGACGGTTTAGGGTCCAGGTGAGGGTACGACAACGCTCTAGGGGGAGCGTACGTGTGAGGGCGCGGGTTAGTGTCAGCGTACGGGTTAGGATTAGGGGACGGCTGAGGGTCAGGCTTCGGGGAAGGGTTAGGGTTAGGGTTCGGGCTAGGGTTAGGGTTAGGGGACGGGGACGGTTTAGGGTCCAGGTGAGGGTACGACAACGCTCTAGGGGGAGCGTACGTGTGAGGGCGCGGGTTAGTGTCAGCGTACGGGTTAGGATTAGGGGACGGCTGAGGGTCAGGCTTCCGGGAAGGGGTAGGGTTAGGGTTCGGGCTAGGGTTAGGGTTAGGGGACGGGGACGGTTTAGGGTCCAGGTGAGGGTACGACAAAGCTCTAGGGGGAGCGTACGTGTGAGGGCGCGGGTTAGTGTCAGCGTACGGGTTAGGATTAGGGGACGGCTGAGGGTCAGGCTTCGGGGAAGGGGTAGGGTTAGGGTTCGGGCTAGGGTTAGGGTTAGGGGACGGGGACGGTTTAGGGTCCAGGTGAGGGTACGACAACGCTCTAGGGGGAGCGTACGTGTGAGGGCGCGGGTTAGTGCCAGCGTACGGGTTAGGATTAGGGGACGGCTGAGGGTCAGGCTTCGGGGAAGGGTTAGGGTTAGGGTTCGGGCTAGGGTTAGGGTTAGGGGAAGGGGACGGTTTAGGGTCCAGGTGAGGGTACGACAACGCTCTAGGTGGAGCGTACGTGTGAGGGCGCGGGTTAGTGTCAGCGTACGGGTTAGGATTAGGGGACGGCTGAGGGTCAGGCTTCGGGGAAGGGTTAGGGTTAGGGTTCGGGCTAGGGTTAGGGTTAGGGGACGGGGACGGTTTAGGGTCCAGGTGAGGGTACGACAACGCTCTAGGGGGAGCGTACGTGTGAGGGCGCGGATTAGTGTCAGCGTACGGGTTAGGATTAGGGGACGGCTGAGGGTCAGGCTTCGGGGAAGGGTTAGGGTTAGGGTTCGGGCTAGGGTCAGGGTTAGGGGACGGGGACGGTTTAGGGTCCAGGTGAGTGTACGACAACGCTCTAGGGGGAGCGTACGTGTGAGGGCGCGGGTTAGTGTCAGCGTACGGGTTAGGATTAGGGGACGGCTGAGGGTCAGGCTTCGGGGAAGGGTTAGGGTTAGGGTTCGGGCTAGGGTTAGGGTTAGGGGACGGGGACGGTTTAGGGTCCAGGTGAGGGTACGACAACGCTCTAGGGGGAGCGTACGTGTGAGGGCGCGGGTTAGTGTCAGCGTACGGGTTAGGATTAGGGGACGGCTGAGGGTCAGGCTTCGGGGAAGGGTTAGGGTTAGGGTTCGTGCTAGGGTTAGGGTTAGGGGACGGGGACGGTTTAGGGTCCAGGTGAGGGTACGACAACGCTCTAGGGGGAGCGTACGTGTGAGGGCGCGGGTTAGTGTCAGCGTACGGGTTAGGATTAGGGGACGGCTGAGGGTCAGGCTTCGGGGAAGGGGTAGGGTTAGGGTTCGGGCTAGGGTTAGGGTTAGGGGACGGGGACGGTTTAGGGTCCAGCTGAGGGTACGACAAAGCTCTAGGGGGAGCGTACGTGTGAGGGCGCGGGTTAGTGTCAGCGTACGGGTTAGGATTAGGGGACGGCTGAGGGTCAGGCTTCGGGGAAGGGGTAGGGTTAGGCTTCGGGCTAGGGTTAGGGTTAGGGGACGGGGACGGTTTAGGGTCCAGGTGAGGGTACGACAACGCTCTAGGGGGAGCGTACGTGTGAGGGCGCGGGTTAGTGCCAGCGTACGGGTTAGGATTAGGGGACGGCTGAGGGTCAGGCTTCGGGGAAGGGTTAGGGTTAGGGTTCGGGCTAGGGTTAGGGTTAGGGGACGGGGACGGTTTAGGGTCCAGGTGAGGGTAAGACAACGCTCTAGGGGGAGCGTACGTGTGAGGGCGCGGGTTAGTGTCAGCGTACGGGTTAGGATTAGGGGACGGCTGAGGGTCAGGCTTCGGGGAAGGGTTAGGGTTAGGGTTCGGGCTAGGGTTAGGGTTAGGGGACGGGGACGGTTTAGGGTCCAGGTGAGGGTACGACAACGCTCTAGGGGGAGCGTACCTGTGAGGGCGCGGGTTAGTGTCAGCGTACGGGTTAGGATTAGGGGACGGCTGAGGGTCAGGCTTCGGGGAAGGGTTAGGGTTAGGGTTCGGGCTAGGGTTAGGGTTAGGGGACGGGGACGGTTTAGGGTCCAGGTGAGGGTACGACAACGCTCTAGGGGGAGCGTACGTGTGAGGGCGCGGGTTAGTGTCAGCGTACGGGTTAGGATTAGGGGACGGCTGAGGGTCAGGCTTCGGGGAAGGGTTAGGGTTAGGGTTCGGGCTAGGGTTAGGGTTAGGGGACGGGGACGGTTTAGGGTCCAGGTGAGGGTACGACAACGCTCTAGGGGGAGCGTACGTGTGAGGGCGCGGGTTAGTGTCAGCGTACGGGTTAGGATTAGGGGACGGCTGAGGGTCAGGCTTCGGGGAAGGGGTAGGGTTAGGGTTCGGGCTAGGGTTAGGGTTAGGGGACGGGGACGGTTTAGGGTCCAGGTGAGGGTACGACAACGCTCTAGGGGGAGCGTACGTGTGAGGGCGCGGGTTAGTGTCAGCGTACGGGTTAGGATTAGGGGACGGCTGAGGGTCAGGCTTCGGGGAAGGGGTAGGGTTAGGGTTCGGGCTAGGGTTAGGGTTAGGGGACGGGGACGGTTTAGGGTCCAGGTGAGGGTACGACAACGCTCTAGGGGGAGCGTACGTGTGAGGGCGCGGGTTAGTGTCAGCGTACGGGTTAGGATTAGGGGACGGCTGAGGGTCAGGCTTCGGGGAAGGGTTAGGGTTAGGGTTCGGGCTAGGGTTAGGGTTAGGGGACGGGGACGGTTTAGGGTCCACTTGAGGGTACGACAACGCTCTAGGGGGAGCGTACGTGTGAGGGCGCGGGTTAGTGTCAGCGTATGGGTTAGGATTAGGGGACGGCTGAGGGTCAGGCTTCGGGAAAGGGGTAGGGTTAGGGTTCGGGCTAGGGTTAGGGTTAGGGGACGGGGACGGTTTAGGTTCCAGGTGAGGGTACGACAACGCTCTAGGGGGAGCGTACGTGTGAGGGCGCGGGTTAGTGTCAGCGTACGGGTTAGGATTAGGGGACGGCTGAGGGTCAGGCTTCGGGGAAGGGTTAGGGTTAGGGTTCGGGCTAGGGTTAGGGTTAGGGGACGGGGACGGTTTAGGGTCCAGGTGAGGGTACGACAACGCTCTAGGGGGAGCGTACGTGTGAGGGCGCGGGTTAGTGTCAGCGTACGGGTTAGGATTAGGGGACGGCTGAGGGTCAGGCTTCGGGGAAGGGTTAGGGTTAGGGTTCGGGCTAGGGTTAGGGTTAGGGGACGGGGACGGTTTAGGGTCCAGGTGAGGGTACGACAACGCTCTAGGGGGAGCGTACATGTGAGGGCGCGGGTTAGTGTCAGCGTACGGGTTAGGATTAGGGGACGGCTGAGGGTCAGGCTTCGGGGAAGGGGTAGGGTTAGGGTTCGGGCTAGGGTTAGGGTTAGGGGACGGGGACGGTTTAGGGTCCAGGTGAGGGTACGACAACGCTCTAGGGGGAGCGTACGTGTGAGGGCGCGGGTTAGTGTCAGCGTACGGGTTAGGATTAGGGGACGGCTGAGGGTCAGGCTTCGGGGAAGGGTTAGGGTTAGGGTTCGGGCTAGGGTTAGGGTTAGGGGACGGGGACGGTTTAGGGTCCAGGTGAGGGTACGACAACGCTCTAGGGGGAGCGTACGTGTGAGGGCGCGGGTTAGTGTCAGCGTACGGGTTAGGATTAGGGGACGGCTGAGGGTCAGGCTTCGGGGAAGGGGTAGGGTTAGGGTTCGGGCTAGGGTTAGGGTTAGGGGACGGGGACGGTTTAGGGTCCAGGTGAGGGTACGACAATGCTCTAGGGGGAGCGTACGTGTGAGGGCGCGGGTTAGTGTCAGCGTACGGGTTAGGATTAGGGGACGGCTGAGGGTCAGGCTTCGGGGAAGGGGTAGGGTTAGGGTTCGGGCTAGGGTTAGGGTTAGGGGACGGGGACGGTTTAGGGTCCAGGTGAGGGTACGACAACGCTCTAGGGGGAGCGTACGTGTGAGGGCGCGGGTTAGTGTCAGCGTACGGGTTAGGATTAGGGGACGGCTGAGGGTCAGGCTTCGGGGAAGGGGTAGGGTTAGGGTTCGGGCTAGGGTTAGGGTTAGGGGACGGGGACGGTTTAGGGTCCAGGTGAGGGTACGACAACGCTCTAGGGGGAGCGTACGTGTGAGGGCGCGGGTTAGTGTCAGCGTACGGGTTAGGATTAGGGGACGGCTGAGGGTCAGGCTTCGGGGAAGGGTTAGGGTTAGGGTTCGGGCTAGGGTTAGGGTTAGGGGACGGGGACGGTTTAGGGTCCAGGTGAGGGTACGACAACGCTCTAGGGGGAGCGTACGTGTGAGGGCGCGGGTTAGTGCCAGCGTACGGGTTAGGATTAGGGGACGGCTGAGGGTCAGGCTTCGGGGAAGGGTTAGGGTTAGGGTTCGGGCTAGGGTTAGGGTTAGGGGAAGGGGACGGTTTAGGGTCCAGGTGAGGGTACGACAACGCTCTAGGGGGAGCGTACGTGTGAGGGCGCGGGTTAGTGTCAGCGTACGGGTTAGGATTAGGGGACGGCTGAGGGTCAGGCTTCGGGGAAGGGTTAGGGTTAGGGTTCGGGCTAGGGTTAGGGTTAGGGGACGGGGACGGTTTAGGGTCCAGGTGAGGGTACGACAACGCTCTAGGGGGAGCGTACGTGTGAGGGCGCGGATTAGTGTCAGCGTATGGGTTAGGATTAGGGGACGGCTGAGGGTCAGGCTTCGGGGAAGGGTTAGGGTTAGGGTTCGGGCTAGGGTCAGGGTTAGGGGACGGGGACGGTTTAGGGTCCAGGTGAGTGTACGACAACGCTCTAGGGGGAGCGTACGTGTGAGGGCGCGGGTTAGTGTCAGCGTACGGGTTAGGATTAGGGGACGGCTGAGGGTCAGGCTTCGGGGAAGGGTTAGGGTTAGGGTTCGGGCTAGGGTTAGGGTTAGGGGACGGGGACGGTTTAGGGTCCAGGTGAGGGTACGACAACGCTCTAGGGGGAGCGTACGTGTGAGGGCGCGGGTTAGTGTCAGCGTACGGGTTAGGATTAGGGGACGGCTGAGGGTCAGGCTTCGGGGAAGGGTTAGGGTTAGGGTTCGTGCTAGGGTTAGGGTTAGGGGACGGGGACGGTTTAGGGTCCAGGTGAGGGTACGACAACGCTCTAGGGGGAGCGTACGTGTGAGGGCGCGGGTTAGTGTCAGCGTACGGGTTAGGATTAGGGGACGGCTGAGGGTCAGGCTTCGGGGAAGGGGTAGGGTTAGGGTTCGGGCTAGGGTTAGGGTTAGGGGACGGGGACGGTTTAGGGTCCAGCTGAGGGTACGACAAAGCTCTAGGGGGAGCGTACGTGTGAGGGCGCGGGTTAGTGTCAGCGTACGGGTTAGGATTAGGGGACGGCTGAGGGTCAGGCTTCGGGGAAGGGGTAGGGTTAGGCTTCGGGCTAGGGTTAGGGTTAGGGGACGGGGACGGTTTAGGGTCCAGGTGAGGGTACGACAACGCTCTAGGGGGAGCGTACGTGTGAGGGCGCGGGTTAGTGCCAGCGTACGGGTTAGGATTAGGGGACGGCTGAGGGTCAGGCTTCGGGGAAGGGTTAGGGTTAGGGTTCGGGCTAGGGTTAGGGTTAGGGGACGGGGACGGTTTAGGGTCCAGGTGAGGGTAAGACAACGCTCTAGGGGGAGCGTACGTGTGAGGGCGCGGGTTAGTGTCAGCGTACGGGTTAGGATTAGGGGACGGCTGAGTGTCAGGCTTCGGGGAAGGGTTAGGGTTAGGGTTCGGGCTAGGGTTAGGGTTAGGGGACGGGGACGGTTTAGGGTCCAGGTGAGGGTACGACAACGCTCTAGGGGGAGCGTACCTGTGAGGGCGCGGGTTAGTGTCAGCGTACGGGTTAGGATTAGGGGACGGCTGAGGGTCAGGCTTCGGGGAAGGGTTAGGGTTAGGGTTCGGGCTAGGGTTAGGGTTAGGGGACGGGGACGGTTTAGGGTCCAGGTGAGGGTACGACAACGCTCTAGGGGGAGCGTACGTGTGAGGGCGCGGGTTAGTGTCAGCGTACGGGTTAGGATTAGGGGACGGCTGAGGGTCAGGCTTCGGGGAAGGGTTAGGGTTAGGGTTCGGGCTAGGGTTAGGGTTAGGGGACGGGGACGGTTTAGGGTCCAGGTGAGGGTACGACAACGCTCTAGGGGGAGCGTACGTGTGAGGGCGCGGGTTAGTGTCAGCGTACGGGTTAGGATTAGGGGACGGCTGAGGGTCAGGCTTCGGGGAAGGGGTAGGGTTAGGGTTCGGGCTAGGGTTAGGGTTAGGGGACGGGGACGGTTTAGGGTCCAGGTGAGGGTACGACAACGCTCTAGGGGGAGCGTACGTGTGAGGGCGCGGGTTAGTGTCAGCGTACGGGTTAGGATTAGGGGACGGCTGAGGGTCAGGCTTCGGGGAAGGGGTAGGGTTAGGGTTCGGGCTAGGGTTAGGGTTAGGGGACGGGGACGGTTTAGGGTCCAGGTGAGGGTACGACAACGCTCTAGGGGGAGCGTACGTGTGAGGGCGCGGGTTAGTGTCAGCGTACGGGTTAGGATTAGGGGACGGCTGAGGGTCAGGCTTCGGGGAAGGGTTAGGGTTAGGGTTCGGGCTAGGGTTAGGGTTAGGGGACGGGGACGGTTTAGGGTCCAGTTGAGGGTACGACAACGCTCTAGGGGGAGCGTACGTGTGAGGGCGCGGGTTAGTGTCAGCGTATGGGTTAGGATTAGGGGACGGCTGAGGGTCAGGCTTCGGGAAAGGGGTAGGGTTAGGGTTCGGGCTAGGGTTAGGGTTAGGGGACGGGGACGGTTTAGGTTCCAGGTGAGGGTACGACAACGCTCTAGGGGGAGCGTACGTGTGAGGGCGCGGGTTAGTGTCAGCGTACGGGTTAGGATTAGGGGACGGCTGAGGGTCAGGCTTCGGGGAAGGGTTAGGGTTAGGGTTCGGGCTAGGGTTAGGGTTAGGGGACGGGGACGGTTTAGGGTCCAGGTGAGGGTACGACAACGCTCTAGGGGGAGCGTACGTGTGAGGGCGCGGGTTAGTGTCAGCGTACGGGTTAGGATTAGGGGACGGCTGAGGGTCAGGCTTCGGGGAAGGGTTAGGGTTAGGGTTCGGGCTAGGGTTAGGGTTAGGGGACGGGGACGGTTTAGGGTCCAGGTGAGGGTACGACAACGCTCTAGGGGGAGCGTACGTGTGAGGGCGCGGGTTAGTGTCAGCGTACGGGTTAGGATTAGGGGACGGCTGAGGGTCAGGCTTCGGGGAAGGGTTAGGGTTAGGGTTCGGGCTAGGGTTAGGGTTAGGGGACGGGGACGGTTTAGGGTCCAGGTGAGGGTACGACAACGCTCTAGGGGGAGCGTACGTGTGAGGGCGCGGGTTAGTGTCAGCGTACGGGTTAGGATTAGGGGACGGCTGAGGGTCAGGCTTCGGGGAAGGGGTAGGGTTAGGGTTCGGGCTAGGGTTAGGGTTAGGGGACGGGGACGGTTTAGGGTCCAGGTGAGGGTACGACAATGCTCTAGGGGGAGCGTACGTGTGAGGACGCGGGTTAGTGTCAGCGTACGGGTTAGGATTAGGGGACGGCTGAGGGTCAGGCTTCGGGGAAGGGGTAGGGTTAGGGTTCGGGCTAGGGTTAGGGTTAGGGGACGGGGACGGTTTAGGGTCCAGGTGAGGGTACGACAACGCTCTAGGGGGAGCGTACGTGTGAGGGCGCGGGTTAGTGTCAGCGTACGGGTTAGGATTAGGGGACGGCTGAGGGTCAGGCTTCGGGGAAGGGGTAGGGTTAGGGTTCGGGCTAGGGTTAGGGTTAGGGGACGGGGACGGTTTAGGGTCCAGGTGAGGGTACGACAACGCTCTAGGGGGAGCGTACGTGTGAGGGCGCGGGTTAGTGTCAGCGTACGGGTTAGGATTAGGGGACGGCTGAGGGTCAGGCTTCGGGGAAGGGGTAGGGTTAGGGTTCGGGCTAGGGTTAGGGTTAGGGGACGGGGACGGTTTAGGGTCCAGGTGAGGGTACGACAACGCTCTAGGGGGAGCGTACGTGTGAGGGCGCGGGTTAGTGTCAGCGTACGGGTTAGGATTAGGGGACGGCTGAGGGTCAGGCTTCGGGGAAGGGTTAGGGTTAGGGTTCGGGCTAGGGTTAGGGTTAGGGGACGGGGACGGTTTAGGGTCCAGGTGAGGGTACGACAACGCTCTAGGGGGAGCGTACATGTGAGGGCGCGGGTTAGTGTCAGCGTACGGGTTAGGATTAGGGGACGGCTGAGGGTCAGGCTTCGGGGAAGGGGTAGGGTTAGGGTTCGGGCTAGGGTTAGGGTTAGGGGACGGGGACGGTTTAGGGTCCAGGTGAGGGTACGACAACGCTCTAGGGGGAGCGTACGTGTGAGGGCGCGGGTTAGTGTCAGCGTACGGGTTAGGATTAGGGGACGGCTGAGGGTCAGGCTTCGGGGAAGGGTTAGGGTTAGGGTTCGGGCTAGGGTTAGGGTTAGGGGACGGGGACGGTTTAGGGTCCAGGTGAGGGTACGACAACGCTCTAGGGGGAGCGTACGTGTGAGGGCGCGGGTTAGTGTCAGCGTACGGGTTAGGATTAGGGGACGGCTGAGGGTCAGGCTTCGGGGAAGGGGTAGGGTTAGGGTTCGGGCTAGGGTTAGGGTTAGGGGACGGGGACGGTTTAGGGTCCAGGTGAGGGTACGACAATGCTCTAGGGGGAGCGTACGTGTGAGGACGCGGGTTAGTGTCAGCGTACGGGTTAGGATTAGGGGACGGCTGAGGGTCAGGCTTCGGGGAAGGGGTAGGGTTAGGGTTCGGGCTAGGGTTAGGGTTAGGGGACGGGGACGGTTTAGGGTCAGGTGAGGGTACGACAACGCTCTAGGGGGAGCGTACGTGTGAGGGCGCGGGTTAGTGTCAGCGTACGGGTTAGGATTAGGGGACGGCTGAGGGTCAGGCTTCGGGGAAGGGGTAGGGTTAGGGTTCGGGCTAGGGTTAGGGTTAGGGACGGGACGGTTTAGGGTCCAGGTGAGGGTACGACAACGCTCTAGGGGGAGCGTACGTGTGAGGGCGCGGGTTAGTGTCAGCGTACGGGTTAGGATTAGGGGACGGCTGAGGGTCAGGCTTCGGGGAAGGGGTAGGGTTAGGGTTCGGGCTAGGGTTAGGGTTAGGGGACGGGGACGGTTTAGGGTCCAGGTGAGGGTACGACAACGCTCTAGGGGGAGCGTACGTGTGAGGGCGCGGGTTAGTGTCAGCGTACGGGTTAGGATTAGGGGACGGCTGAGGGTCAGGCTTCGGGGAAGGGGTAGGGTTAGGGGTTCGGGCTAGGGTTAGGGTTAGGGGACGGGGACGGTTTAGGGTCCAGGTGAGGGTACGACAACGCTCTAGGGGGAGCGTACGTGTGAGGGCGCGGGTTAGTGTCAGCGTACGGGTTAGGATTAGGGGACGGCTGAGGGTCAGGCTTCGGGGAAGGGTTAGGGTTAGGGTTCGGGCTAGGGTTAGGGTTAGGGGACGGGGACGGTTTAGGGTCCAGGTGAGGGTACGACAACGCTCTAGGGGAGCGTACGTGTGAGGGCGCGGGTTAGTGTCAGCGTACGGGTTAGGATTAGGGGACGGCTGAGGGTCAGGCTTCGGGGAAGGGGTAGGGTTAGGGTTCGGGCTAGGGTTAGGGTTAGGGGACGGGGACGGTTTAGGGTCCAGGTGAGGGTACGACAACGCTCTAGGGGAGCGTACGTCGTGAGGGCGCGGGTTAGTGTCAGCGTACGGGTTAGGATTAGGGGACGGCTGAGGGTCAGGCTTCGGGGAAGGGTTAGGGTTAGGGATCGGGCTAGGGTTAGGGTTAGGGGACGGGGACGGTTTAGGGTCCAGGTGAGGGTACGACAACGCTCTAGGTAGGGGGAGCGTACGTGTGAGGGCGCGGGTTAGTGTCAGCGTACGGGTTAGGATTAGGGGACGGCTGAGGGTCAGGCTTCGGGGAAGGGGTAGGGTTAGGGTTCGGGCTAGGGTTAGGGTTAGGGGACGGGGACGGTTTAGGGTCCAGGTGAGGGTACGACAACGCTCTAGGGGGAGCGTACGTGTGAGGGCGCGGGTTAGTGTCAGCGTACGGGTTAGGATTAGGGGACGGCTGAGGGTCAGGCTTCGGGGAAGGGTTAGGGTTAGGGTTCGGGCTAGGGTTAGGGTTAGGGGACGGGGACGGTTTAGGGTCCAGGTGAGGGTACGACAACGCTCTAGGGGGAGCGTACGTGTGAGGGCGCGGGTTAGTGTCAGCGTACGGGTTAGGATTAGGGGACGGCTGAGGGTCAGGCTTCGGGGAAGGGGTAGGGTTAGGGTTCGGGCTAGGGTTAGGGTTAGGGGACGGGGACGGTTTAGGGTCCAGGTGAGGGTACGACAACGCTCTAGGGGGAGCGTACGTGTGAGGGCGCGGGTTAGTGTCAGCGTACGGGTTAGGATTAGGGGACGGCTGAGGGTCAGGCTTCGGGGAAGGGGTAGGGTTAGGGTTCGGGCTAGGGTTAGGGTTAGGGGACGGGGACGGTTTAGGGTCCAGGTGAGGGTACGACAACGCTCTAGGGGGAGCGTACGTGTGAGGGCGCGGGTTAGTGTCAGCGTACGGGTTAGGATTAGGGGACGGCTGAGGGTCAGGCTTCGGGGAAGGGGTAGGGTTAGGGTTCGGGCTAGGGTTAGGGTTAGGGGACGGGGACGGTTTAGGGTCCAGGTGAGGGTACGACAACGCTCTAGGGGGAGCGTACGTGTGAGGGCGCGGGTTAGTGTCAGCGTACGGGTTAGGATTAGGGGACGGCTGAGGGTCAGGCTTCGGGGAAGGGGTAGGGTTAGGGTTCGGGCTAGGGTTAGGGTTAGGGGACGGGGACGGTTTAGGGTCCAGGTGAGGGTACGACAACGCTCTAGGGGGAGCGTACGTGTGAGGGCGCGGGTTAGTGTCAGCGTACGGGTTAGGATTAGGGACGGCTGAGGGTCAGGCTTCGGGGAAGGGGTAGGGTTAGGGTTCGGGCTAGGGTTAGGGTTAGGGGACGGGGACGGTTTAGGGTCCAGGTGAGGGTACGACAACGCTCTAGGGGGAGCGTACGTGTGAGGGCGCGGGTTAGTGTCAGCGTACGGGTTAGGATTAGGGGACGGCTGAGGGTCAGGCTTCGGGGAAGGGGTAGGGTTAGGGTTCGGGCTAGGGTTAGGGTTAGGGGACGGGGACGGTTTAGGGTCCAGGTGAGGGTACGACAACGCTCTAGGGGGAGCGTACGTGTGAGGGCGCGGGTTAGTGTCAGCGTACGGGTTAGGATTAGGGGACGGCTGAGGGTCAGGCTTCGGGGAAGGGTTAGGGTTAGGGTTCGGGCTAGGGTTAGGGTTAGGGGACGGGGACGGTTTAGGGTCCAGGTGAGGGTACGACAACGCTCTAGGGGGAGCGTACGTGTGAGGGCGCGGGTTAGTGTCAGCGTACGGGTTAGGATTAGGGGACGGCTGAGGGTCAGGCTTTGGGGAAGGGGTAGGGTTAGGGTTCGGGCTAGGGTTAGGGTTAGGGGACGGGGACGGTTTAGGGTCCAGGTGAGGGTACGACAACGCTCTAGGGGGAGCGTACGTGTGAGGGCGCGGGTTAGTGTCAGCGTACGGGTTAGGATTAGGGGACGGCTGAGGGTCAGGCTTCGGGGAAGGGTTAGGGTTAGGGTTCGGGCTAGGGTTAGGGTTAGGGGATGGGGACGGTTTAGGGTCCAGGTGAGGGTACGACAACGCTCTAGGGGATCGTACGTGTGAGGGCGCGGGTTAGTGTCAGCGTACGGGTTAGGATTAGGGGACGGCTGAGGGTCAGGCTTCGGGGAAGGGTAGGGTTAGGGTTCGGGCTAGGGTTAGGGTTAGGGGACGGGGACGGTTTAGGGTCCAGGTGAGGGTACGAGTACGGACTCAACGCTCTAGGGGAGCGTACGTGTGAGGGCGCGGGTTTAGTGTCAGCGTACGGGTTTAGGATTAGGGGACGGCTGATGGGTCCCAGCTTCGGGATGGGTTAGGGTTCGGGTTCGGGATAGGGTAGGGTTAGGGGATGGGGACGGTTTAGGGTCCAGGTGAGGGTACGACAACGCTCTAGG